>NC_045438.1:1560511-1580913 GCF_002776525.5 Piliocolobus tephrosceles
TGTGTGTGTGTGTGTGTGTGTGTGTGTGTGTGTGTGTGTGTGTGTGTATGTCTGTGATAGCATTAACTCTTGTTTTCAGGGTCATTTTGGCAATAATTCCCAATGTGTTATTCCATATAAAGTTTATAATCTACCTTTCTAGCTCCAGGAAAAACAAACTGATGATAATGTCATTGGAATTGAATTAAATTTATAGACGATCTTGGAATGAATTGACATATTTATAATGTTGCTTATTCTTTTTACATGGTGAATGTTTCTACTTGTTAAAGTCTCTTTTTGTGTGTGTATTTCAGTACTTATAGTTTCTGTATCTGTATTTTTGTTTGCCATTATACATGGGATTTCTTTCTACTGTATCTTCTATTCAGTTACTGTCTTTATATAGGAATGCTATCTGTTTACCTGCTAGGTTTATATTCTTATACTTTACTTAATTTCCCTATTTCCTTATTTATTTATTGAGATGAAGTTTCACTCTTGTTGCCCAAGCTGGAGTGCAATGGCATGATCTCGGCTCACTGAAACTTGTGCCTCCCAGGTTCAAGTAATTCTCCTGCCTCAGCCTCCCGAGTAGCTGGGATTACAGGCGCATGCCTCCACACCTGGCTAATTTTTTGTATTTTTAATAGAGATGAGGTTTCACCATGTTGGCTGGGTTCATCTCAAACTCACCAGGTTGGCCAGGTTAGTCTCAAACTCCTGACCTCAGGTGATCTGCCCACCTTGACCTCCCAAAGTGCTGGATTACAGGTGTGAGCCACTGCACCCAACCAATTTCCTTATTTTTATAACAAGTTGTTGTTTTTTTCTTTTTTTTTGAGACATACTCTCGTTCTGCCTCCCAAACTAGAGTGCAATGGTGTGATCTTGGCTCACTGCAACCTCTGCCTCCTGGGTTCAAGCGATTCTCCTGCCTTAGTCTCCCAAGTAGCTGGGATTACAGGTGCACGCCACCACACCTAGCTAATTTTTTTTTTTTTTTTTTGTATTTTTAGTAGAGACAGGGTTTCACCATCTTGGTGAGGCTGGTTTCGAATCTTGACCTCAAGTGATCCACCCACCTCTGCCTCACAAAGTGCTGGAATTATAGGCCTGAGCCACTGCACCTGGCCATAACAATTTTTCTGTTAATATTTTTGGTAGAAGATTTCTAGATACATAATGATGTTCCCATAAATAGAGATAGGTTTATGTGGTCCTTTAAAAATTATTGAATTTAGTTGTTTTCACTTGTCAATTATTTTAATTCAATGTTCAATTCTAGTGGAGATAGTAAGAATCCTTTTCTTTTTCTTTCTTTAGCAGGAATAGCAGGAATACTTCTATTATTTCACCTAATGTGCAACAATGTTGTGTGTATGAGAGGGTGTGTGTTAGGAAAGTTAAGAAGTAACTTTTTATTTCATTGAATGCTTTTAACATGAAAGGATTGTAAATGTTGTCAAGTGTCTTATAAGATCTGAAGCGATATTCCTCATGCTTTTTCTTCCTAGATCTATTACAATGATAGATTAAATTAATGGCTTTCTTAATATTGATCCATTCTTATATTCTTGAAATGAGCCCCTCATGATCTTTATATATTAATTTTCTTTCCTTTTCTTATTTCTTCTTTTTCTTTTCTTTCTTTCGTTCTTTTTTCTTTTCTTTTCTTTTTTTTTTTTTGAGATGGAGTCTCACTCTGTCACCCAGGCTGGAGTGCAGTGGTGTGATCTCAGTTCACTGCAACCTCTGCCTCCCGCATTCAAGCAATTCTTCTGCCTCAGCCTCCCAAGTGGCTAGGACTACAGGCACTCGCCTCCAAGCCTGGCTAATTTTTTGTATTTAGTAGAGATGGGGTTTCACCATGTTGTCAGGCTTGTCTCGAACTCCTGAGTTCAGGCAATCCGCCTACCTCAAAATCCCTTATGAACTTTATATATATTAATTTTTAATATGATGCTGGATTCACTTGGCTAATATTTTAGATTTCTACCATAATATCCATGGGGAAGACTGGTAAATACTGTCCTTTTTGTGTGATTATGTTTTTGTTCAAAGTCACATCATATTTGTCTCATAAAAATAATTTGCAAGTTTTTCTTTTTTACTCTCTGGATCAGTTCAAGCAGCGATGGAATTATCTAGTCATCACAATTCTGGTAAAACCAATTATGTTTCCCACTTTTTCCTCTCCCTCTCTCCTGAGGGGTGTGGAGGATCTTTTACAACTTTTTCTATTCTCTGATCAAACCTATTTTAATAAATTAAGGTTTCCAAAATATATACATTCCCTACAGTTGGGGGAATAACTGGATACCTATCCCCTATTGGGGGATACCTGGAGATCTGTTTCACTGATGGTATTGTTTAAATCTTCTCTGTTCCTACCAAAATCTTGCCCATTTTTTCCGTCTTCAAGTGAGAGAAGGGTGGTGTCTGTCATTAGTTATTTATATTTAGTTCCTCCGGGACTAAAGTTTCTGCTCTATGAAAGTTGTTGCTTTCATTGGATTCAAAAATAGTAATAATTATGATTTTCTCATGGTGAATTATAGTGTCATTCTTTCTCATTTTTAACATTTTTTAATTCTAAGTTTTATTTTGTTGGATAACAAGATTTTGACTCTTGCTTTCTCTTTATTTTCATTTATTATATCTCTAGGTATCTTTTTGTCTTACATGTAGTACGTCATTGGATTTTGCTTTGTTAGTCTATATGAACAACTTACTTATTCTTCTAATAGGTGCATTATGTCCAGTTACATATATTGGAATGATCAACATACTTGCTCTCAGTTCTGTAATGATATTTTATTTCAAATATATAACATACACATTTGTGTGTGCATGTGTCTGCTCCCATTGTCTTGAAAGTCTGGATCTTCTCTCACTTTCCTTTAACTAATGTAAGATGCAGACTTCAGTTCCACAAAATGGTCCTCATTTGTGAAAGATCTCAGGGTGTGTAATATTTGTTCTACTCCACAGCTTTGATTCCTGGTACAGCCTCAGGGGTTTGAATACCCAGGGCTCACCAACTTTCAGTAATCTGTTTTGTCTTTTTTGTGATTATTGTTTACAAGTAGATTGAATCTGCTCTCCATTTGAAATTTTTCTTATTAATTTATTCTCTTTATCATTGTCTTTTGAATTTTGGGAATGTATTTGTGCTTTCCTTGGCCAATGTAATTTTCTTGATTATTCAATATTCTACTATTGTCTCTCATAAATTTTTTAAATTGTTGTCATTTAATCATACTCAAGCTGTCTTTACTGATCTCAATTTATTCTCTCTTTATAATTGCTGCCCTAATTTCTCAGATGCACTGCTGCTTTGACTAGTTTTGAAAACACTAAATAGAAATTTTCTGTGTATTTCTTCCTTCTCTTCTTGTTTACCATTTATTTCAGAGACAGAATTTTCAAAACAGGTCCTATTTAGAACCACAGTGCTTATCTTTTGTAAGTATGGTGACTTGTTTCCATTTCTTTTTCTGTGTCCTTAAAGAAAAGGATTTGAACATATACACATTCTCAGATTTGGCTGAAAGGAAATTCGAGGTGAAAGCTATCCCTTAGATTCATGCGGACATCAATCTATACCCAATAGGCCTAGAAGCACAGACAGCATAAAATTCAGAATTGTGTTATTTTCATGATAATACTTTAGAAACGTAGCTACTTAGTGAAACAGAGCTATGTGATCCAGAATTTAACTTGATACAGTTGATACAGATAGCTCATGTATTTCTTGTTGTTGCTTGTCATGTTTGCTGAATTTTGAAAATGATAGTGTCCTTTACTGAATGACAAAACTATCTTTATGTCATGTGCAATGCAGAAAAAAAGTCATAAAATCTTGATTCAAGGATACAGTGGTTGTAGGATTGATGTGCTCCTCCCACAAGCTCACTGCACACTTTGCCTCTGCTATGACTTCCTAAGTTTCGCATTCCACATCCTCTGACAGTGAGTTCCACTTATTTCCAGCAAAGACACTCTGTCACTGGAGGAGACTTTTGAATGAGTCCTTCCTTCATTCAGGACTCTTGTGTCCTGAATCTCACAGGAATTCCTTAATATTTTTGCAAGTGAAATATATCCTCTCTTGTTTTCTTTACTCATGGAAATTTTCCCCAATTTCTGGGGCAAAAGAATTAGATTCTGTCTATCACATGATGATCTACTTCATGTGCTCAGAAAATTGCATTTGAAGTCAGTGGTGGAAGATATGTGTATTAAGACATCCCCAAATGCAAGTATGCTCACTCTTTACTTTTCAAATTTAAAATTAAGCTAAGACAATCAAAGTCTATCAGATTTGTTGATGACATTATATATAATTCCTTTGTCAGTGTGAAAGCTGGATCAGTATCAATAGTCAATGGCAGTCAGTTCCTTTCAAATATTCAGACACTTGCAAAATATAGTATTAATTATAAAAATGAATGTATTGTCTCAATATTTAAATCAGCCATATACTTCCACTTAATTAATTTATTATTTAATATCCTTAAAACACTCCTGAAAAAGAAAACAAAAGAATATGCAAGCATGGTGCATATAATCCTATGTAAATATGGCCCTTAAAAGCCAATTTACTTTTTCAAAAGTTATAAAGTCATGTTTATTAACAAAATTCAGATGGCACATATATTTTCTTTTCAAGGTTTCTTATGTTAATAAACTATAGAAAAATACACAACATTGTTTATATTATGTATCTGATTTTCTTTTTGTAATTTTCAAATAGAGCTATTTGTTTTTTCCTTAAAGGAGCTTACTCTTTGCCTAGACCCAGAGAATTTTAGGTAGGAAGAGATCAAAGAGGCCACTTCATATTTTATAAATGAGAATGCTAAAGTTAATTGAGAAGTGGAATTTGGGTAGGAACCCATGTCTTTTGACTTAAAGCTCTGCGAACTTTCAAAAGCATGAATGCTGTGTAGCCTCAGGCTGAAAGAGTCTTTGGTCAGGATTTCTTAAGTCTAATCAGTCTGGTCTGTGGATGAGCTATAGCATATGTATGAGCTTCCTGGCATTGTAGGAAAGTATGTGTGCCTGTGTTTGTGTGCATTTTTCTTGGAATGGCTTTCATTACCTTCTTAAATGAGGTCGGTGACTTTCTCAAAGGTTAATGAATACTGCTGAATACTAATAAACGCTTCAATAATAGTAAGTAGTTTAACAATGTATCACAATATGGAGGAAAATGATTTAAATAGAGAGCAAATTCAGAAGGACTGGTATTATGAAGTTATGTATTTTTATATGTAAACTTACAGAGAAACATCATACATATAGTATATACCACATGGAAGTAACAAGGTCCTTTAGCAGACATTTCTGATAATATGTTTAGTATTCAGTTATATACCTGCAAAATATCCTCTTAGTAAATATAAACATAATATATTTATGTATCTTCTTTAATAATTTAAAAATTCCATCATCTAGTTTAACGTACTGATCTACAGTAAAGATGGTGCTTCTCTAATCTCTTTGGTGGGGGCAGGAGGAGACGGGAGTAGAGTGTGTGGGAGGAAAGGAAAAGAAAGGGAGACATTTTCTAGTTTTTGATTTTATTTAACCTTTGTCTCAATGAAAGACTCAGGGCTTAAGATAAAATAGCAGATAAACAACAACAGAAAAGGTAGTGCATATGAATCCTTCTGGGCCAATGTGTCATAATGTACCTATTATTCACAGTAGATTTCACATCAATAAACATTTAATTCTCATTCTCAAAGAGTAAATAAGAATTTCTTAGTCTCTTGAGTTATTCCATAATTCATATTATGATGGTTTATCAACAACAATGCCGGCTAATGCATGGTTATCAGTCAGGATACTCCTTTCCATCACTTCCTCTTAATAATTCCTGCCAGTGGAGTTGCAACTAGTTATCCAATTGTTTGTAGTATTTGCAATACCTTGTGTGCTTGTGTGCATTCACTTGAAACTCCACTCTTGCTCAGTTAAGATCACAAGATATGTGTGTGTGTGTGTATGTATATACACAAAAAAGATATATATGTATATATATATGCAGATATATTTATTAACCTAATACACATATGTGTATGTATTCACACATATATGTAAATATGTGTGTGTGTATATGAAAGGTGATGATATATATATACACACACACACACACACACTATATATGTGATCAAAGATGGCTTATCAATCTTCTCCGAATGAAAATCACATTATAATTTCCTTTCAGGCCAGGTGTGGTGGCTTTATGCCCGTAATCTCAGTACATTGGGAGGCTGAGGTGGGAGGATAGCTTGAGCCCAGGAGGTTGAAACCAGCCTGGGTAATAAAATGAGATCCTATCTCTAGAAGTTTTTTTTTTTTTTTTGCCAAGTGTGGTGGCATGTGCCTGTAGTTCCAGCTACTTGGGAGTTTGAGTTGGGAGGATCACCTGTGCCCAGGAGGTTGTGGCTGCGATAAGCCATGATTGCACCACTGCACTCTAAACTGAGCGATCCAGTGAGACCCTGTGTCTAAAAGTAAATAAATAATTTCCTTACAAAGTACTTCTTAAGAACATTGAACTTAATCTGTGGACTCCAGTTAAAAGCAAACAAAATCTATCTGAAATATAAATCAATTCCCTAATAAAAAGAAGCATAAACACAAAAAGTCTTCATATTTGTAGCACAGTGATTTAGGAGATATAGAAAATAATCATCTAATTGACATTTATAATGCCTTAATTTCTATTCTGCCCTTCATAATTCTTACAACTTTCAAAAATTTCAGATTAATGAAAATATTAAATACAATTATTCCAGAAATTATCGCTTTTTACATATCTTAGTTAGTTTGGGCTTCCGTAACAAAATCTCTTAGATTGGTGGCTTAAACAACAAACATCTGTTTCTTACAGTTCTGGAGGCCTGGAAGTTACAAATGAAGGTGTCAGCAGATCCAGTGTCTAGTGATGCCCACCTTCCGGTTTGCAGATGGCTGTGTCTTCTAGTGTCTTCACACGGTAGAAGACAGAGAGGAAGCACGTTTTTTTTCTTGTGTCTCTTCTTATCCGGGCACGAATCCCATCATAAGGATTTCACCTTCAATACTTAATTCCTTCCCAAGGCCCTTTCTTCAAACGCCATCACGCTAGGGATTAGGGTTTTAACATATGAAACTGGGGGAGTTAGGGTAACTATCCAATAGGAGCTAATACTTCTTAAAATAATTACATTGTAATTTGTGATTTATATAAATGGTCTCATTTAATTGTATCATATCATTTGAGGTAGGAGCCATTATTTCTATCTGAAAGACTGAAAAACTAAGTTTCATAAAGTTGAAACAGTTTTCCAGTGCCCCTTACTAGTAATAAAAGAGGCAGGATATACTCTCACAGTGGAGGCAAGTGGGTTACCCAGAGGAGAAATGCAAAATTGACCTTTGCCACTTGAATATATGGGAGAGATGTGCTTATTTGTGATTAATTCATTAATTGAGGTTGTTGGAGAAATTGGAGCATTAGCCGTGTGCTCC
Source organism: Piliocolobus tephrosceles (assembly GCF_002776525.5). NCBI lineage: Eukaryota > Metazoa > Chordata > Mammalia > Primates > Cercopithecidae > Piliocolobus > Piliocolobus tephrosceles. Next base: position 1,568,018 of record NC_045438.1, read on the forward strand.
AGAAAATTCCAGTAATGGGGGATTTATTTTGCCTTGTGCTAAATTTTTCACTCTGTTTATCTTCCATTCCAGCATAGATCATTAAGTGACAAATAGGTCAAAAGCACTTTTATTTGCAGAAGCCCTTTAAAGCATGTTTTTATAAATTTATCCTATTAAAATTAACAAAACAAAATAATTCTTTAGTACTGGTTTAATTTTATTCTTTATTTTGCTTAGCAGTGACTACTTCATCGGTGATTGGTATCAAAACATAAAAGATGGTGTTACTAGAGTTTTGTATTTTTAGAAATATAGATATTATATACTATGTGTATGATTTTGCAAAATAATTTTAGTTTTTGATTAGTGGGATCCCCTGAACAGAGCACTGTTGATGTGCCATACTACTCTCTGGGCAGACAGTGCATTTATAATCTTTTTATGTATTTTGCAAATGCAGATTACAGGTGTCAGTCAAAAAGGGTGAATGAAGCAAGTTGAATTCATTATTCTTGGGGAGAAAAAAAAAATGCTGTACCTGATGATGATGATTGAGAAACACAAAAGATTCATAATTTGAAAGTATATGGGTTTTATTTTGTTTTTTAGTAATGTAAGGGATTCACTATTTTATTTTTATGCATGAGAAAGTAATTACAATTATTGTATATAATATGTGTTCATAAGTATTATTTGACCAGTTTGGGCTAATGGTTAAAGTTTCAGATAAACACTGGCTTGTCCTAAGCATCTGTAAATGTGTTTTCTATGTCCTCTTTTCTATTTGCCTTCTGAATAATGAAGACAAAATTTAATCAAAGTATTTTATATGTATGGCTAATTAGTATGTGGCTGAAGTACAGTTGTGTGCTGCTTGCAATTCATATTAGTGCCTCTGCCACTTTTCCAAACATTAATAAGCATTTTAATATTTTATAAGCTGAGCTCTAAATTATGGAAAATAAATCTGAACACTATTAATATCCAACGGGGCACATTAAAAAAGGGGGACAGCATGAACTATTGTGTAGCTGAGTACTTAACTCTAGAAATCATAATTTTTTACTGATAATGGAGACCTCGGTGAGGCTAAGTAGAGTGCTTGGGCTTTCTAGAAAGAGCTGATATGTCATGGATGTATTTGAGCACTGTTGAAAATGATAAAAATTCATGCTCAATTCATCTCATTGGTGTATCAAAGAGAAACAGCTGCAGAAGCTGTCTGAAAATCATAAGGTCTGACTAATTCTGTGCTTTAATCCATCACATGTCAGCATTTACACTGAGCCTTAATACTGTATCACTAGTTTCAATCACATCTTGGCAAGTGCTGGGCAGGAGGGCAATACATGGACAGGAAGACATTTCAACATATATTTGTTTCCAAATGACAGACAAAGAGCTGAGTAAGATGATGATGCTTCACTTATCTTCCAGTTCCTCTTTACTTCAGAATATTTATGCAAGGATATGCTTAGAACAGTGAGAATACAACTTGTAATCAGTGGGTTGAAACTCGATTTTTAAGTATGACTATTTGAACTCATAAAGCTCAACTCAATATAAGTATTTCATAAAAGTTGATAAGAAGACTTTTCCACCTCCTTATAATTCAAAATAACAACAGGAAAAAAATCAAGTTTATAGGTGTTAGATAATTCTACTGGATCAAGAAAAGTCATTATTTGTGGTTTAAAAATATAGAATGATATTCTAGTGAATAAGAGTACATATGAAAATTAAAGAGTGGATTTAAAAAATACCTTTCAACTCATCTGTATCTACCATTAGTCACATTTTAAACTAAATACTATTTTTTTCTTTGATACCATTATGTGTCCTGTTGATAGTGATGTTTTATATAAAACATATTTGTGTTTCCATTATTTTCTAACTCAACATATATTGAGTACTATTCAACAGTTTTGCATATAATCCAGCTAATTGCCCAATGAAAATATTCTGGCTTGCAGATAGGCCATAATTGTAAGCACGCTTTCTTCCCGAGGCCTTTGTACATGCTCTACCTTCTGCTCCCTCTTTAGACACAATCTTTGTGAGAAGCCCTTCTTGATCCCCACACTGGAGGAAGCGAGGTGGGCTCTATGACTGACTTTTCAAGATTGCTCATGCCCATGGCTGACAAGCGGGTATTGGCCATTAGCTACGGTCCAGGGGCACTGGTTCTTCTCCATGTATGTCTCTTCACTGGCTGCTTGGGCTTCCTTAAATCAAGATATCTGAAATTCAAGAGTGAGGATCTGCATAGACGCAAACTGGAATCTCCCAGTTCCTTAAACCTTGGGTCTTAAAGCTAGCACAGTGTCACTTTTGCCAAATTATTGTGTAAGATGTCTTAAAGCACCATGAATCTTTCCTTCATAGCCCCTTTCACAGCTCATCATTACACAGATATTTGCATGAGTTTTTTCTTTATTTCCTGTCTCCCCATTTGATTATGTGAGGAGGGTTGGAATCTTCTTTAATTTTTCTCACTGCTATGTCTCAGACATTTAAGGAATAAAATACAAAGTTGATCAATAATTTTTTATAAATAAGTGGAATGCATTCAACATTTTGCTCATTTACTTGAGAGAGGAGCCACATTTGCATGGTGTTTGATTCATGTTAGGTTCTGACTTTGCACTGAATCAAGTAGTTCACTTTCTCTATTAAAAAAGCTTTCCTAATTTTTCCAAGTTAAATATACCACTTTATTTCAAATTTCTATACATCACTGAGTTTTTCTTTCTAGGAGAATTTGCTTTTTCAAATTTTATATTAATTTTGATTGAATTGATCATGGACTTGCAAATTCAGTTAAGTATATAGAACTTTTAATTTTAAAAGTATTTTTCTTGTATTACAAAATATATGCAATCAATCAGATATTTTAGACCAGAGTTTTCAACTTCTGATAAAAATGGAAAAGCTGGAGATCTTTAAAAAAGTCTAGATGCAGCATGAGTCCCACACCCAAAGATCCTGATTTAATTGGCCTGGAATACATCCTGGAAATTTGTATTAAATGTTCATAAGTCGTTATAATATTCAGCCATCAGTGAAAATTACTGTTTTAACAAGTTCACCTAAGCCTTCTCTTCTCGGGTTTTAATGGGATTTGGTCATTTGTATTTTTTAAAATCCCATAAGATTCTAATCACCACAGTAAGAATCACTACTTTAGACAAGTATTATTTGCCTTTTATATTTATTTCATGTCAAGTGATCCTTCACTTTATATCTTTCAGAAGACTTTTTTTCCCAAAAAATATATTACGTGCCTAAAAATACCAACCTATTTCTTATTATATGTTTTATATTATTAATATTTGATGTTCAATAGATGTTTAACCCCATTGCTTATATTGAATATGAATGAAGTAATTAATTACACTCTTAAAGTTATCTATGTCTTTTCTTTGCAAATGTTATGACTACTTTGGTATATGTTTACTGCACTGATGGGTTATGCAAAATATGTAAAATAATGGTTGAGACCATGACTTTGAGTTGCCGGGCTCAGTGACTGAGATTATTGACCAGTGGGTCAACTAGTAGACCAGTTACACAAAGTAAACTATTGCACATATCATGTAATTTGGAAGAGCAAATGTCCCAGAAGATGAGAAATGCATGCTGCCATTTTTATAAGGCTTGGGCCTGGAAGTTAGCACTTGCAGTCTATGCCACTGTTCAAACAATCAAAGGGCCAGATTCAAGAAGAAGGTATACAGACTCTGCTTTTTCAATGGGAGGACTGTAAAAATAATTTGGGTCTATTTTAGAAGTTGCCACAGGAGCACACTGAAAAAGTGCACAGAGTTACCTCCTTTTCTTGCAATACAGTGAATTAAGTACTAAGATGGAGTCTCTTACTAACAGCAACTACGATTTGGGTATTATAAAAAGGACATCTTATACACATCAGGTTACTGACAAGAAACAAATAAATACGACAAATACAAATACTAAATGAAGGTTGATACTAAAAGAAATAGGTAAAACACTGAAGCTGGTTTTTCCGTTGAGGACATTTGCAAAACCAAGTGAGTCTTTGTTTCATGGAGCTCAGAGGATAGGACATAACACAAGGTGAAAAGAGGAAAACTAGGAATAACTAACCATTCTAAGGGATGCCAAAGAAAATCATCTGTTCTGAACATTGATGCTGATTGGAGGTGTAAAAACTTATCCTGAGGATTAGCAAAAATAAGCTGGTTTTATCTATATTTGTAGCGTGAATTCCCAGAATTGTGATGAATTGATAATGTTCTGAACACTTCAGTAGATAAATTATAATTTAATCATAAAACAGAGCAATATACATCAATTAAAAAAAATACAGCTATACTCAACATGATCAGGTGTAGTGAGAGAAAGAAGCCAGATACACCACCATACATCCTGTGTAATACAGTTATATGAATTTCAAAACTAGGCAAAACTAAAATATATTGTTTGGAGATGCATAATTGGGTGGAATAACTAGGAAAAAATTAATAAATGAATGCCACAAAAATGACAATAGTTTACATTCAAATGCAGGCGAGAGAAGGTTAAAACCAATCAAGGCAAATTCAAAAATGTAAATTATTGGTGGAAGACTATAATTCACTGCTTTCAGTCATTAATAAATCAAAAGATGAGATTAATGCAGTTAGCTAGTTTCACATTAAGAATGTAGTAGAATATTGTACGTAGAAATGACAGAATACATCTATTAAATTGCACAATGAACATTATGAAAGTTGACCATTCACCAGGCCATAAAGTGTCAACCAATTTCAAATATTTGGATCATAAAGACCTTATCCTTGGACTTTCATGCAATTAAATTTAATATAAATAAAGTTAATTCAAAATCATACATATATTTGGAAATAAACACATGATATAAAAAAAGGAATAACAAAAATCAGGAAATATTTAAAAAACAATAATGAAAATACTACATATCAGTATTAATGACATATAGCTATAGCACAGCTAAAGGGGAAAATGTAGACTCTTGTACACTCATAGTAGAAAAAAGAAGAAAAGTAATTATCTATCTGTAGAAATTAGGGAAAATATCAGAATAATGGCAATGAAGCTAGAAACAAGAAAAAAAGGTAGAAATGAATAAAATAGAAAAGAAATGTGAAATAAAGATTATCAGAAAGGCAAAACCTTATATTTTGGTATATTTCAATAGCTTTGGGGATACAAGTGGTTTTTGGTTAATAGATGAAGCATATAGTGGTGAATTCTGAGATCTCAGTGCACCTGTCACCGGAGTAGTGTACATTGTACCTGATATGTAGCTTTTTATCTCTGCCGCCATCCCAGCCTCCCCCTTCTGAGTCTCTAAAGTCCATTATTTCACTCTGTATGCTTTTGCATGCCCATAGCTTGGCTCCCACTTATAAGTGAGAACTTATGGTTCTTCGTTTTCCACTCCTGTATTACTTCACTTAGAATAATGCCCTCTGGCTCCATCCAAGTTGCTTCAAAGCACATTATTTTGTTTGTTTTAATGGCTGAGTAGTAGTCCATGGTGTGTATGTATATATATAATGTTTTCTTTATCCATTCATTAGTTGATGGATACTTAGATTGGTTCCATATTTTACAATTGTGAATTGTACTGCTATAAACATACATGTTCCAGTGTCTTTTTCATATAATGACTTCTTTTCTTTGGGTAGATACCCAGTAGTGAGATTGCTGGATCAACTCCTAGATCTACTTTTAGCTTTTTAAGGACTCTTTATACTGTTTTACATAGAGGTTGTACTAATTTACATTCCCACACTCAGTGTATAAGCATTCCCTTTTCAACACATCTATGCCAACATCTATTGTTTTTTCACTTTTTAATAATGGCCATTCTTGCAAGAATAAGGTGGTATTTCATTGTGGTTTTAGTTTACATTTCACTGATGATTAGTGATATTGAACATTTTTCATATACTGCACAAAACAATCTACAGATCTAGTGCAATTGCCATCAAAATACCAACATCATTTTTCACAGTATTAGAAAGAACAATTCTAAAATTCATATGGAACAAAAACTTCATTCTTTGAAAGCATTAAAAAATTGATAAGCCTCTGGCAACCTTAATGGAGAGAGAGACAGAGAAAGAGAGAAGAGAGGATAATTAATGCAGAATTGAAAATACTGTTGATAATTGTAGTTGCAATAGATATTAAATATATAATAAGAGGATACTGAAGACAACTTTTTGTCAAAAATGTCAAATTTAGATAAAATGTATATATTCTTTGAAAAATGGAATTTAACAAAAATAACTCAAGAAGAAAATTCCTGAATAGTTTTATGATGATTAAAAAATAACTCACTTTAAGTGGAATCTTGATCCACTCCCCCTTGTGAAGTGGGTCCTCCCAGCCAGGTCCTTCCAGCAAGGGCCTCCAGCCACTGCCTGTGTTCCACGGGGTTGACAGAGTTCCAATTTCTCCCTGGGACAGAAAGCCTGAGGGATGGAGCAGGCCACTACCTTGGTCATTTGGGCTAGTCAGCTGGTCCAGCCCGTGGGCCTTGGAAAGCCCAGACCAATCAGGGGATGAAAGGAAACCCAACACAGCACAGCTGCTCTACCAAAAAGCAGCCAGACTGCTTCTTTAAGCAGGTCCGTGATCCTGTTCTTCTTGACTGGGTGAGACTTCACAACTGGGGTCTCTAACCACCCCCTACAGATGCATTCAGACTGGCAATAGATCAGTACCTACTGGATGGAACTTCCAGAGGAAGAGCAGGCTGCCATCCTTGTTGTTTTGCAGACTTCACTGGTGATACCTCTAGTTATAGGAAGAACTGAGGCAACTAGGGTCTGGAGTGTCTGGAGTGAACCCCTAGCAAACTGCAGCCGCCCTATGGAAGAGTGGCCAGACTGTTGAAAGAAAAGCAAGTAAACAAACAAACAACAACAACAACAAAGTAAAACCACAAAAACCCCATCCAAAGGTCAGCAACCTCAAAGATCAAAGGGTAGATAAGCCCACAAATATGAGAAGGAATCAACACAAAAGGACTGAGGACTCAAAAAGCCAATGTCCCCTTTTCTGCCAAATGACCACAACACTGCTCCAGCAAGGGCTCAGAACTAGGCTGAGGCTGAGATGACTGAAATTACAGAAGTAGGCTTCATAATGTGGGTAATAATGAACTTTGCTGAGGTAAAGGAGCTCATTGTATCCCAAAGCAAAGAAGTTAAGAATCATGATAATACAATACAGGAGCTGACAGTCAAAACAGCCGGTTTAAAGAGGAACGTAACTGACCTGTTAGAGCTGAAAAACATCACAAGAACTTCACAATGCAATCACACATATTAATAGCAGAATAGAACAAGTGGAAGAAAGAACCTGAGAGCCAGAAGACTGGCTTTCTGCATTAAGACAGACAGACAAGAATGGAGGAAAAAGAATGAAAAGGAATGAACAAAAGCTCTGATAAATATGGGATTATGTAAAGAGACAGAATCTATGACTGACTGGGGTACCTGAAAGTGATAGGATAATAGAACCAAGCTGGAAAATACTGCAGGAGATCATCCAGGAGAACCTAGCAAGAGAGGCCAATATTCAAATTCAAGAAATGCAGAGAACCCCAGTAAGATACTCTACAAGATCATCCCCCAGACACATAATCATCAGATTCTCCAGGCTCAAAATGAAAGAAAAATGTTAAGGGCAGTAGGATAGAAAGGGCAGGTCACCTACAAAGGGAAGCCCATCAGACCAACAACAGACCTCTTAACAGAAGCCCTGCAAACCAGAAGAGTTTGTGGACCAGTGTTCAACATTCTTAAAAGAATTCCCAACCCAGAATTTCATATCCAGACAAACTAAGCTTTATAAGTGATGAAAAAATAAGATCTTTTCAGACAAGTAAATGCTGAGGGAATTTGTTACCATCAGGATTGCAAAGGAAGCACTAAATACGAAAAGGAAAAACCATTACCAGTCACTACAAAAACACACTTAAGTACACAGACCAGTGACACTATGAACCACCTAAACAAGTCTACAAAATAACCAGCATCATGAGGCCAGAATCAAATTCACACATAACAATACTATCCTTAAATGTAAATGGACTAAATGCTCCAATCAAAAGACACAGAATGACAAGCTGGATAATGAATCAAGACCCATTGCTATGCTGTCTCTAAGAGACACATCGCACATGCAAAGACACATATAGCTCAAATAAAGGCATGAAGGAAAATTTACCAAGCAAATGGAAAACAGAGAAAAGCAGGGGTTGCAATCCTAGTTTCTGACCAAACAGATTTTAAACCAACAAAGATCAAAAAAGACAAAGAAAGACATTCATAATGGTAAAGTGTTCAATTCAACAAGAAGAGCTAACTATCCTAGATATATATGTGCCCAATATAGGAGCACCCAGATTCAAGAAGCAGATTCTTAGAGAACTTCAAAGAGACTTAATCTCCCACACAATAATAGTGGGAGGCTTTAGCACCACACTGACAATATTAGACAGATTATCAAGACAGAAAATTAACAAAGATATTCAGGACCTGAACTCAGTTCTAGATCAAGTGGACCTGATAGATATCTACAGAACTCTCTACTCTAAAACAATAGAATATACATTTTTCTAATTGCTGCAAAGGATTGACTCTAAAATTGATCACAAAATTGGAAGTAAAACACTCCTCAACAAATACAAAAGAACTAAAATCATAACTGTCTCTCAAACCACAGTGCAATGAAATTAGAACTCAAAATTAAGAAATTCACTCAAAACTACATAGCTACATGGAAACTGAACAACCTGCTCCTGAATGACTCTTGTGCAAATAATGAAACACACACACACACACACAAATAGCCCAGGAAGTAGAAATTAGGAAGTTCTTTGAAACTAATGAGAACAAAGTGACAACATATTAGGATTAGGATCTCTGGGATGTAGCTAAAGCAGTGTTAAGAGGGAAATTTATAGCACTAAATACCCAGATCAAAAAGCTAGAAAGATCTCAATTTAAAAACCTAACATCATAACTAAAAGAATCAGAGAACCAAGAACAAACCCCAAAGATAGCAGAAGACAAGAAATAACCAAGATCAGAGCTGAACTGAAGGAAATAGAGACAAAAAACTCTTCAAAAACCAGTGATTCCGTGAACTTTTTGTTTTCTTGAAGAAATTAATAAAATAGACTGCTAGCTACACTAATAAAGAAGAAGAAAAGATTCAAATAAACACCATCAGAAATGGTAAGGGGGAAATTATGACTGACACCACAGAAATGCAACCAACCATCGGAGAATACTAGAAATATCTCTGTGCACATAAACTAGAAAATCTAGATGAAATGAATAAATTCCTGAATACATACACCCTCCCAAGACTAAATCAGGAAGAAATCCCTGAAGAGACCAATAATGAGTTCTGAAATTGAGACAATAATAAATAACTTACCAGGCAAAAATAAAAAAATAAATAAATAAACACACACACACACACACACACAAATAGCCCAGGACCAGATGGATTCACAGCTGAATTATACCAGAGGTATAGAAAAGAGCAGATATCCTTCCTACTGAAACTATTCCAAAAAATTGAAAAGAAAGAGTACTCCCTAACTGTAAGGCCAACATCATCCTGATACCAAAACCTGGCAGAGATACAACAAATGAAGAAAACTTCAGGCCAATGTCCTTGATGAACATCGATGGAAAAATCCTCAACAAAATACTGGCAAACCAAATCCAGCAGTACATCAAATAGCGTATCCACCACAATCAAGTTGGCTTCATCCCCAGATGCAAGGTTGGTTCAACAAACGCAAATCAGTAAGCATAACTTATCACATAAACGGAACTAAAGACAAAACCATATTATCTCAATAGATGCAGAAAAGACCTTTGAGAAAAGTCAACATTCCTTTATGTTGAAAACTCTCAATAAACTAGGTGTTGAAGGAACATACCTCAAATTAATAAAAGCCATCTATGACAAACACACAGCCAATATGGTACTGAATGGACAAAAGCTGGAGGTATTCCCCTTGAAAACTGGCACAAGACAAGGATGCCCTCTCTCACCACTCCTGTTCATCATAGTATTGGAAGTTCTGGCTCGGGCAATCAGGCAAGAGAAAGTAATAAAGTGTATTTAAACAGGGAGAGAGGAAGTCAAATTGTCTTTGTTTGTAGATGACATGATCCTATATCTAGAAAAGCTCATCATCTCAGTCAAAAAGCATCTTAAGCTGATAAGTGACTTCCGTAAAGTCTCAGAATACAAAATCAATGGCAAAAATTTCTAGCATTCCTATACGCCAATAACAGGCAAGCTGAGAGCCAAATCATGAATGAATTCCCATTCACAATTGCCACAAAAATAATAAACTACCCAGGAATACAGCTAACAAAGGAAGTGAAGGACTTCTTCAAGGATAACTGCAAAGCACTGCTCAAATAAATCAGAGATGACACAAACAAATGAAAAAACATTCCATGCTCACGGATAGGAAGAATCAATATTGTGAAAATGGCCATACTGCCCGAAGCATTTTATAAATTCAGTGCTACTCACGTTAAACTACCATTGACATTCTTCACAGAGTTAGAAAAAAAACTATTTTAAAATTCATATGGAACCAAGAAAGAGCTCAAATAGCCAAGACAATCTTAAGCAGAAAGAACAAAGCTGGAGGCAGCACACTACCTCACTTCAAACTATACTACAAGGCTACAGTAACCAAACTAAGAATTGCCACAATAACAGACACATGAACCGAAGGAACAGAATAGAGAACCCTGAAATAAGACTGCACACATACAACCATCTGATCTTCGACAAACTTGACAAAAACAAACAATGGGGAAACGATTTCCTGTTTAGTAAATTGTGCTGGGAGAACTGAATAGCCATATGCAGAAAATTGAAACTGGACCCTTTCCTGACACCATATACAAAAACCAACTCGCAATAGATTTAAGACTTAAATGTAAAACCCAAAACTATAAAACCCTAGAAGAAAATCTAGGCAATACCACTCAGGACATAGGCACAAGCAAAGATTTCATGACAAAGATGCCAAAAGCAATTGCAACAAAAGCAAAAAATAACAGATGGGATCTAAGTAAACTAAAGAGCTTCAGCACAGCAAAAGAAACTATCATCAGTGTGAACATACAGCGTACATAATGGGAGAAACTTTCTGCAATCTATCCATCTGTCAAAGGTCTAATATTCAGCATCTACAAAGAACTTAAACAAATTTTCAAGAAAAAAAATCAAACAACCACATCAAAGAGTGGGCAAAGAACATGAACAAACCCTTCTCAAAAGAACACATACATGCAGACAACAAACATATGAAAAAAAGCTCAACATCACTGATCATTAGAGAAATACAAATTAAAACCACAATGAGACATCATTTCACATCATTCAGAATGACTATTATGAAAGAGTCAGAAGACAACAGATGGTGGCGAGGTTGTGGAGAAAAACAAATGCTTTTACACTGTTGGTGGGAGTGTATATTAGTTCAACTGTTGTGGAAGACAGTGTGGCAATTTCTCAAAGACCTAGAGGCAGAAATACCATCTGACCCAGCAATCCCATTCCTGGGTGTATACCCAAATGAATATAAATCATTCTATTATAAAGACACATGCATGTGTATGTTCATTGTAACACTACTCACAATACAAAGACGTGGAATTAACCTAAATGCCCATCAATAATAGACTGGATAAAGAAAATGTGGTACATACACACGATAGAATGATATGCAGCTGTAATATGGAATGAGATCATGTTTTGTTTTGTTTTGTTTTCAGGTACATGGATGGAGCTGGAGGCCGTTATCCTCACCAAACTAACACACTAACAGAAAACCAAATGCAGCATGTTCACACTTATAAGTGGGAACTGAATGATGAGAACATATGGACACATGGAAGGGAACAAGACACACTGTGGCCTATCAGAGCATGGTGGGTGGGAGGAGGAAGAGCATCAGGAATCAGGAAGAATAGCTAATGGATGCTGGGCTTAATACCTAGGTGATGATATGGTCTGTGCAGCTAATCACCATGGCACAGGTTTAAATATTTAACAAACCTGCACATCCTGCACATGTACCCCTGAAGTTAAAATAAAAGTTTGAAATAAAGAAAATAATAAATAAACATATTTTCGCAGAAACAAAGAAGTAAGATAACTTCCAGTCACTAGATTATTATTGTGTACCCAACCACTCAATGGAAAAATAATATTAAATACAAAACAATCAAGAATATTTTATTTAATATGGAAAGAGAAGAAACTCTCCTCATTTAATGTGTCTACAATGACTTTGATACCAACAAATAAAAAGGTAGTAGAAGGAAAAGTGCTAAAATGCATTTTTGTTGCAAAAATTTTAAACAACATATTAGAAAACCAAATTCTGAATTATGTAAAAAGATAACATATCATAAGCATATTGGGAACATCTTGTAATGCAATTTTGGTTTAGCATTTAACAATCAATCAATATAATTGATTACATCAGCAGATTGAAGGAGAACCCCATATAAATCATTCAGGAAAGGAAGACATATTTGTGAAATCAAGGTTCATTTACGATAAAAATTTGTAGCAAATTAGGAATATCCTAAAACAAAATCCTCTAGCAAGCATCATAATTAACTGTCAATCTTTTGACAACATTGGAGAGAAAATGTTCTCTCTAATATCAGGAATAAGACAAAGATGACCATGGCCAATTTTCAAAATTGTACATAAACCTCTGGCAGGATCTGTTAGAATAGTAAGGCAAAAAAGAAATAAAATATGTAATAATTAGAAAAATTTAAAAAATCCTTATTTTCATGATATGATTGTTTATATTAAACACCACTATAAATATA
>NC_045438.1:1580923-1735033 GCF_002776525.5 Piliocolobus tephrosceles
CAGGTAATCATGGTAACAATACAAAGAACATAAAGTATGTGAGAATAACTTAAGAGAAGCTAAGTTAATGGATAAAATAATAAAGCATTTTGAAAATGTTGAAAAAGTACCAAATGATGGAGACCATGTTCATTGATTAAAAGTCTCAGTGTTGTAGTAACAGATTCAAGTAATTCGAATAAAAATTTTAACAAGCCTGTGTGTATGTATAATTTGATTAACTCATTTGAAAATGTATATGGATGAGCAAAGGATAAAGAATAAGCAATTAATCAGGAAATAGAACAAAGTGAGGAGACTTGCCTTTTCATATATCAAGAATTTATTACTACAGTAATTAATACAGTAGTTCAATGGTAAAGAAATAGACAAGTTAGGTGGTAAAATGAGGAGAGAGCATAGAAACACACAAAAAACAGAAACATGATTTATGCAAACTACTGGGAAAACACTTGATTGAAAGAAGTTAGAACACATAATCGTCTATATGGAATAAAAATGGAGTTGAAATTCTACCTCTTATTTTGAACAAGAAATAATTTCTATGTCTTAAAGACCTAGATGTAAAAGGCAAGCTATGAACTTTTATAAACAATATAGAATAATATTTTTTAAACAATATAGATGTATACTTTTATCAAGGTAAATAAAGAATTTCTTAAACACATACACACGCACATACACAATCAGCAGAGAACATATAAGAAAAAGCTTGATAAATTTAATGACAAAAAATTATGTTTATTAATACTATAGTGATAAAATCATTTACAAATTAGAAGACAATATTTTCAGCAAAAATATTTGATAAAGGACTGGCATTAAGAACTATAAAGTACTCAAGAAACAGTAAGAGACAGACAAATAATCTACTAAAAATAGGCAAAAACTTTAAGCAAGCACTTTATAGAAGGAGAAACCTAAATAACCTAAATGGCATCTGCCAACAATGCCAGGTTTGCAAGAAGCACAGTCGTGGGCAAAAGAAGCAAGAAGAACATAAAGGCAGCAAGTAAATTAACACAAATTTCAAAAAACGTATAAAACTAAACAACACAAATTTATGGTAAACATAAGTTCAGAATAGCAGTTTCATCAAAGAAGATGAAATGAAAGTAAATGGCTTTAGGAAGAAATACATAAGAGCCTTCAAAATAATAATTTTTTCTTGCTTAACCTGGTTGACATAAACATGATCCCTTATAAATATTTTATAAATTTTATTTGAGATCTTTTCAACATTTAATAAATTATTTTCAAACAGGGTTTCTTGGTGAGCCACAAATATATGGTTGAAAGGCTTTACAAATCATGGTGTTTTGTCTAATAAGAGAATTGCTTCAGTGTTAGAGAAATGATAATAATCCCAGTATTTTTATGTCTGGCTTTATGTTTATCCCCTATCAAAAAAAAAAGAAAAAAAAAACTGTCCCCCACTCAAGAAAAGATATGTTGAATTCCTAACTCCCAGCACTTCAGAATGTGAACTTATTTGGGTGTAAGTTTATTACAGATGTAATTAATTATGATGAAGTCATGCTTGAGTAGGGTGGACTCCTAATTTAACATTTTGCTTGAGTTTGAAGAGAAATTAAGACAACTTTAGCAGGCTCTAGAATACAATAAATGCAACAATAATGCAAATTTTTAAAAAATTAACTCAAAAATTTTTTGAATAGACATTCATATGTACAAAATTCAAAAGGCAATAGTATATAGTGTACAGTCTAAAGTCTTCCATCCTCATTAATTACTTGTGTATCTTTCCAGAGATATTTATGCATATATTAGCACATCAGCATACCATCATTAGGCCACCTCCCTTTTTGACACAAAGCCTATTATGCACTGTATTCTGTATTTCTCCTATTCCACCTAACACTGAATTAATACTGAATCCTGGAGATCTTTTCATATCAACCCATGAGTATTTCTTCCTACTCATACTTCTATGGCTACATGGGTGTCTAACAATTTTCTAACTAGTGACACTTAGATATGTAGATGTTTTCAATATTTTAATTCTGCTTTTTAAAACATAAAGGAATGGAAACTTTTAGGTAAGGATGGCTGAGCAAAACTTCATCACAGATTTAAGCCTTCCTAACATATAGTGAATACAAAGTGAATACCAAGTGGTAAAACGTTATGCCATAAACTTTGAAAAATGAAGGCCAAAGGAAAGAAACAGAAGATTCTATATCAAAACAGAAGATTCTATATCAAAACAGCTCCTAATTTTGCTGTTACCCCAATCCTCATGCCAGAAAGGCAAATGAAAATAGGAGGTGAGCTGACAAAATCCTGGTATTTCTGAGAGCTCCAGTCTGGAGAGATGCTGACTGTGACTAGATAGTGTAGGGGAAAGTCACAATGAAGTCCTTGAGAACAGGATCTCAGTAGAATTAAAAATGGCCTCTAGGAAATTGCCTTTTCAAATGAGGTAAAGATTTTTAGAGCAGGAAATACCCCTGGTTGTATGGATCGTGCTCTTTATAGGACATTTAAAAAAAAAATCCAATGGTAAAATAGAGGCAGTTATTTTTTAGAAGTGGTGCTTTGATTTTCAGGTGTTCCCCTCCCCTTTTCAACACAACAAACTCTTACAATGCAGATTAATGGATAGAAAACACGATCCTGTCCTGAATCTGTAGTTTGGATAAATTGTGACAGTATCAAAAAGATTTCACCCTCACTATGTCAGAGAAAATTAACACCCATATTAGAAATACATTTGTTACCAATAGCAAGGCTTTTAAAAATGGCCAGCAACTAAATAAACATGGCAAAACAGTGGGTAAAAGGAATGTAGCAATGCAAGACAAATGAAGTACCCAGTAGGGAAAATATATTGTCCAAGAAAGAGAATAAAACTTTCCAAGTAGGTTTTGAGCTATAAAGAACTTAATAAAAATACAAAATCAATAAAACAACAGGTCATAGACAAGGCACTAAACAAGCATAAAATGAAAAGGGAAATTTCAGCGCTAGTAAAACAAATCAGGTTCAAAATATCAACATTTATAGCTCTAGTAAATAAATTAGAAACAAGAAGAGTCAGGAAAGAGAGAGTAAAATATTGAATTTCTGTTCTGGGGAAAAGACAAGATAATAAACTCAATGAAGAAATGTAAACAAAGAAATTTTAAAAATTATAGCAGTTTGACAGATTTGGAGGCCACAGATAAGTAGTATAAGAACAATTGCTACTCTTGGAGGAGAGAATCTAGTTAATGGAAGAGAAAAACTATTAAGAACTATACAAGGAGGAAATACTCCCAAATTAAGACAAATATTAAAACATATCCTAGGTAGATTATAAACTTCAAAAAAGAAAGACTTCTCTAGACATCTAGGCAGGAAAAAGTCTTGTCTCCTGCAATGAGTGGGAAGCAGGAAATCATAAATATCACAGATTTCTCCACAACAGCTTTCAGTATCATCAGGAAAGTATATAAAAATCTGAGGGAAAACAAAAATCATCTAAGAATACTTTTTGGCTGAGCCATTTATAGTAAAAGCAACACCTGACAGACATTTTTAGGCAAGAAAGAACTCAGGGATTATAACTCCTATAATATTTTCTTGAAATAGCTACTTATTGATGAAGTTCAAGTAATCAATAAGTGAATCAAATGAGGAGTCAGGAATAAAACAAATTTGAAATGAGTGTAGTAGGCAAAATTCTAACATTGCCCTCGATAGATATTCTCATTGCTAGGTTTATATGCTTTATGTAATCCTTTCCCACTGAGTGTGGGTGGCACTCTTAAATGAAATCAGATCTCTCTTCCTTGATTAGGTTACTAATGAGTTGGCTTTGAGTTAATCAAAAGAGAGATTAACTGAGTGGGCCTCACTTAATCAGGGGCACCCTTTAAAGAATATGCAGTTGCAGAGACATGTTCTGCTGAGCTGAAAGAAAGAAAACAAATGTGGTAGGATTCGCCTACGGAAAGGAGTGCCTGGTTTCTGGGCAACCACTAGCAGGATAATAGGGACCCATGTTCTACAATCGTAAGAAACTGAATTTTGCCAATAATAGTTGAGCTTGGAAGAGAACTTAGTCAGCCAAACCTGAATTTCAGTCTTGTGAAACTCTGAACCCAAACCACATCTGGACCCCGACCCATGGAAAATGCCAGATAATAAATGTGTGCTGTTTCAAGCTACTAAATTTGTGTTGATGTGTTACATAGCAATAAAAATCTAAAGGAGCAAGCTTTTAAGTATCGAATGGAGACAACACAACTTGAGGAAATTGGATTAAAAAGTACAAGGTCAGTATTAACAATTTTGAGAAAGGAAAATTACATAGTTAATTGAAAAAGTTGGAGTAAAGGTAGGAGAACACAAAGAGGGATAATTTTATTTTTAAGGCAGGGAGTATTTAAAACTGTCTATAATAAAAAATTGTGGCTAAAACATAGTGACTCCAAATTGTTGGGGTCCGCGTGTTTCCTAAACAAAGGAATGAACACACAAGACAACATAAAACAAGACAAACATGGCGGCCGCCCCGAAGGACAGGCTCCGTTTTATTTTATACAGTTGTTTGTGGAATGTTACCAAGTCACAAGACACCTTGTTTTTCTGACCTTTCTCTGACTTTCTGGATTTTCAAGATGTTTACACATAAACAAGCCCCCAGGGTCTGCTGTTTGCAGCTGGCTTCTATCAGAACGCCTTGCTTCCTTTGCAAGAGCAGGACTTATCGCGAACCTCTCATTTGCAAGCACGTAGTCCTCTCCACCAAATTCTTAATATTTACACAATATTATCCTTACTATAAGCAGGATTTGGGGGAGTTAGTGCTTTTATGGTTCTCAGGGATTAATAGATCCTGTCTATTGATCTTTTAAACTACATTAATCTATCTATCTATCTGATTGTTTGCATAGATAAATCTAGAATGAACTCAGGAATGAATACAGGAGGTTACACAGGTAATTCCAGGGCAGTGAGATTTTATGTAATTTTAGCTCCATTTTTGTATTTCTTGATATTTTTAATAATAAAGATATTGGTTTCTCTAAAATAATTATTCCAACATTAAATGCATTACATATAAAGAGAATGCATTTAAAGAAAAGGAAATAACATTAGGAATATTATTATTAATCCCATTTTGCAGATGAGAAACTGAAAATCAATAGAATCGAGAAATGTGCCTAAAATTATGTAGCTAGAAAGTAGCCAATGATTTGTCACCAGAACTCAAACTCTATTACAGTTGTTGCAGAGAATGAAGTGAATAAGAGGAATAAACAGATGCTTTTCACATTAAAAGAAGATTCAGGAAGCTGCCAACTGGTGATCTCTTTCACAAAAATTTATGAAAATTCATTGTGCTTTCTCAGGTGTAATATAAATAATTCTTTTAAGGGCAGGAGTAATTTCTGGCTAGTATACTGGACAAATTTAAATATAAATTCTTTTTTTTTTTTTTTTTGAGACGGAGTCTCGCTCTGTCGCCCAGGCTGGAGTGCAGTGGCCGGATCTCAGCTCACTGCAAGCTCCGCCTCCCGGGTTCCCGCCATTCTCCTGCCTCGGCCTCCCGAGTAGCTGGGACTACAGGCGCCCGCCACCTCGCCCGGCTAGTTTTTTTTGTATTTTTTAGTAGAGACGGGGTTTCACCGTGTTCGCCAGGATGGTCTCGATCTCCTGACTTCGTGATCCGCCCGTCTCGGCCTCCCAAAGTGCTGGGATTACAGGCTTGAGCCACCGCGCCCGGCCAATATAAATTCTTTATGTACATTGTTTATAGTAATTTCATTGATTCCTTTTTCCACAACAGTGATGCAAAAATACTATACCAAACATATACCAAACATATATTTGGGGAATTTAGGAATTTGT
Source organism: Piliocolobus tephrosceles (assembly GCF_002776525.5). NCBI lineage: Eukaryota > Metazoa > Chordata > Mammalia > Primates > Cercopithecidae > Piliocolobus > Piliocolobus tephrosceles. The sequence continues at coordinate 1,586,783 of NC_045438.1, forward strand.
ACACAAATAATTCACTTAATTTTGAACTGGGCAAATTTTTATTTTGTTTCTCTTTGGTGATATCAAATCAAGTTCGTATATATAGTTGATGTTTCAACAACATGAGTTTGAAGTGTTTCAATCTGCATTTACATGCAGATTTTTTTCTATATGTATACAGAAAAATATATATTTTTCCTCTTTATATATAGGAAAATATTTTTGGAGATTTCTGGCAATTTGAAAAATTTCACAGATGAACTGTGTACCCTAGAAATATTGAAAAAATTTAAAAAGTTAGCTATGTCATGAATGCATAAAATGTATGTAGAAACTAGTCTATTTCCTCATGTACCACCATAACATATATACAAATCTGTTACAAAAAGTTAAAATTCATCAAAACTTAAGCATACAAACACAGACTGTACATGGAGCCATTCGGAATCAAGAGAAATATAAACCAACATGAAGATGCAGGCTTGCTAGCTCACTCCTGTAATCCCAACACTTTGGGAGGCCAAGGTGGGCAGATCATTTGAGATCAGGAGTTCAAGAATATCCTGGACAACACGGCAAAACCCCTTCTCTAAAAAAACGAAAAAATTAGCCGGGCATGGTGCATGCTTGTAATTTCAGCTACTCAGGAGGCTGAGACAGGAGAATCGCTTTAACCCCGGGTGGCAGAGGTTGCAATGAGCTGAGATCATACCACTGCACTCGAGCCTGGGTGACAGAGGTAGACTCTGTCTCCAAAAAAAAATTATAATTGCATAAGTTAATTATAGTGCACACTGTACTACTATAGCCAACTGCTGTTTCTATTGCAGTGAACTCAAGCCTTGCAAGTATTAGCTTAAAATGCAATGCGACACCAATCATCTCCACTTGGCAGTTTCTTTTCTCCAGTATCTCAGTAAAGTTATCTCTCACTGTTCTTGTGTATTTTTCATTTTATTTATTGCAATATTTAGTGAATAATAGCATGGCACCCATACAAAGCACCACTATACTGGAAGTTCTCCCAAGAAGCAGAAAAGAGTCAACAGTGGGCTATTAATAGTTCCGTTTTGGGGGAGTCAGAAGTTATAAGTGGATTTTTGACTGTGTGAGGGTTGTTGAATCCCTTCATTGTTCAAGGGTTCACATTCATTGACTCAACAAACACAGACTAGGAATGTTAAGTGTCATAGTCTGTGCTAGAAACTAGGAATACAATGGTGAACAAATCTACTATTGTTCCTCCACTCCTGAAATTTAAATTCTATTGGAGGATACGAGCAACACGAGGAAGCAGACAAAATAAATGCAGTTTGTAATCCATTTCTATGAGTTCAGTAATAAGTTGCTGAGAAAGAGAATCAGAGTGAAAAAAAACTTTCTTTAGAAACGATGGTCAGGAAAGACTTTTATTGAGAAGTTTTATTTTTTCTTTTTCTTTTTCTTTTTTTATTATTATACTTTAAGTTCTAGGGTACATGTGCATAACGTGCAGGTTTGTTACATATGTATACTTGTGCCCTGGTGGTGTGCTAAATCCCAAAGCATGAGAAATTAGTTACATGAAGGGAGTGGATCAAGTTTGGGTTGACTATCCTGTGGCAAAGGAAACAGAATGTGTTGAGCTCTTGTGGTGTTTGGGATCTGAGGGAATTCCAGTGTGGCTGGAGTCTAGTGAAAAACAAGAGTTGGAAAGAAATCAATAACAGGTAAATCATATAGGACTTTAAAGATCACAATAAGATTGAATTTTGATATAAGTATAATGAGAGGAATTATTGAATTGTTTATGTAGGGAGATGTTAAAGGCAAGTCCTCTCATTGTAGTATATAGTGTATTAGAGAAACAGGAGAGGGTGGACTGACACCAGTTAGTACATTAAGGAATAAACAAAAGAGAGTGATGATGGTAGTTCCAGCAAGAATGAGATGGGGTCAGTGCATGAATTTAAGAGGTATAAGGGAGGTAAAATTCACAGATCCTACTTTTAGATTTAATATAAAAATAATTTACTTGTAGGATCAAGCATGATTCCTAGGTTTTTATAATTGATACTGCATACTTAAATTCAACAGAGGGAAGAATAATGCTTGAGAGGGGTAAAATATTTTTTCTAAAGTGTGTTTTATACATTAAATTTGAGATATCTATGAGACATAAAAGAAGAAATTTAAAGTAGGGAATTGGATATACATGTATCTTGAGCTCAGAGGAAATGTCTTGGATAGAGATGTAAGTTTCAGCTCCATAGTGACACTGAGGTGTGTTTTTACCTTGTTTGTTTTTGGAAGAGAATGTGGCAAACTGGTACCATGAAGTCCTTACATATTTGGTAAAATGCACCACCAGAACCATCTAAGCCTGGTGCTTTCATTTGTCAAAGGCTTAAATTATTAACACAATGTATTTAATAGATATTGGTCTATTTGAATGATCTCTTTCTCTTTGTGTGAATTTTAGTAGATTGTGACTTTTAAGGAATTGGACAATCTCATTAGGGTTATTTAACTTCTGGGCAAAAAAATTGTTTATATTATTACTTTATTATCCTTTTAGTGGTCCTAGAATCAGTAATTATGACCCCTCTTTCATTACTGATATCAGTAATTCATGGTTTCTTCCTTTTTTTCTTGATTGCCTGACTAGATGTTTATCGATCTTAAAACAAAAAACAAAAAAACAAAAAACCAGCTTTGGCTCTATTGGTTTTCCTCTATAGCTTTTCTTTTTTCAATTTTATAACCTTTTCTCTAATTTTTAATCATTTATTTCTTCTTCCTACTTTAGGTCTATATTGTTCTTCTTTCCCAGTTCCTAAGATGGAAACTTAGATAATAGATGTTAGAGCTTCCTTCTCTTCTAAAATGTGCATTCAGTTCTATAAATTTCTCTTTAAGCACTGTTTTTGTTATAACCAACACAATTTTTAAGTTATGTTTTATGGCCCAAAATGTGGTTTCTCTTGACCTATGTTCCATGTGAGTCTGAGAAGAATTTATGCTGTTGTTAGATGGAGAGTTCTGTAACTGTTGACCAGATGAAGTTGGGTGACAGAGCTGTTCAGGTCAACTATATCCTCACTGGTTTTCTGCCTGCTTTATTTATCAATTACAAGTAGAGGGGTATTGAAGACCCCAACTATAATAGCGGATTTGCCTATTTCTCCTTTCCATTGCATTAGCTTTGCATCACGTGTTTTTACATGATTATTGATATAGTTGGATTAAAATCTACCATATTTGTAACTGTTTTCTATTTGTTGCATTTTTCTTCTTTTTAAAATCTCCCTAATTTTTTTGTCTTCTATGTTTTAATGGAGCATTTTATATGATTACATTTTCACTCCTCTCTTAATCCAGTAATTATACTTCTTTCAAACATTTTTAGTAGTTGCTCCAGAGTTTCTAATATGTTTCTCAGATACTTTATATGAAGTGAAGGTACCTTATAACACAATATTGCCAATTCCTCTGACTCATCTCTAATGGCATTCCTGTCAGTCATTCATTTCACATAACTGCATATTGTAATCATCCCTCAATATATTCTTACTTTATTACTTTAAACAAAGTTTTAGATCACTTAAGAATCTGAAAAATTAAAGTTTTTATGGATCTTTATTTGTGTCTTCCCTAATGTTCTGATTTTCTTGTTGTAAATTCAAGTTTCTTATCTATATATTTATATTTTCTCTGTATCCTTACTTACATCTCCCTTTGTGATACTGGGCTTCCCTAAATACTCCTCCTCAGAGAGAGTCTGAACTTTGCAGCTCTTGCAACTCTAGTTCACTGTTATTTTACTGGAGCTCTATGAATGTGCTGGTGAGATTTTGGTGAGGAGAAGCATTGTATAATCTTACTAACAAATCTCTGTCTTTTCCAGTGCATTTGGGCTGTGCTTTCATAAACATTTCTTGCTTTCCACACTTCTCCCTTAGGTAAAACAGGAAGGTTCAAGGGGGCTGGAGATGGAGAAATATCCTTTCCCCAAGTGAGTGAGACTCTAGTAAGTCCTTTATCCCCAGATAGGCCTCTGTTATGGAGAATACTCTGCACCTATTTTTAAGTGATTCTTCTTCTTCTGCCAAACCCACAAAGGGATGTTTTTGACTGTTCACCTTAGAAACTTGTGGAGTTTCTGAAGGTAAAACTCATAAAAGAATGGTGGCCCTTTATGGATGTGACCCCTAGGAGTTTCACTTTGTTCAAATACTCCACACTCAGCCTCTAGCAATTTGCCAAAGTAATCATTCAGTTATCACTATCATTTTATAGCTTCAGAGGTTTCTGCTTCAGTTAAACAGATCTTGGCTATCACTCTCAGAATTCACTAATGTCTTCACATTTTAGGGTGGCACTTTGTCCTGGTGACCTCAATTTTTTAATAGATTTCATAAAAGTTATTGATTTTCAGTTTTTTACTATTTTAAGGGAGTGATGGCTTCCAAACTCTACATATTACAGCTGAAAAAATAAGTCCCTTTTGTTTATTATAAGTCATGGAGATACATAAATCATCAAAGGAGAAACTGCAGAGAAAGAGGTGGTAAGGTTTTGGAAACTTCAATGTTTAGACATAAGCTACAGTAGTAATGAATTCTGAGAAGGAGTAACTCTTCAGAAATGGAATAAATGTCAGGAGACTGTGAAGTCATGAAGAGCAAGAAAAGGGAGTGTTTCAAGAGAAGGGAGCAGTCAACTAGCTGAATATTGCCGAGAGGTCAAGAAAATCCAAGATAGAGTAGTGTATATTTGATTTGGCAAAAAGGAAGTCATAGTTGATTTACATAGGAGTAATTTTCATCAAAAGAGATAGAAAGAGTGTGGATATGAGTCTACAAGTGTATGTGATGAAGAAGGAGAGCAGAAGCCAGACTGGAATAGGTGAGGTGAAAGAGTTTATCGAAGAGTAGAAGTGAAGATATCAGGTTGATTTTCAAGGAGAATATCTCATCAGAAGAACAGCCACCTTTAACCCTGAATTATTTAGAAAACCCTGGGTTACTGAAAGTCTGTTCATCTCTTTATATAGATTTCCCATAAATCTGATTTGCAAAATAGGAATAACAGCAAACAAGATAAATTGTATTATTATTATTTTTTTGAGACAGAGTCTTGCTCTATTGCCCAGGCTGGAGTGCGATGGTGCAATCTCAGCTCACTGCAACCTCCACCTCCCAGGTTCAAGCGGTTCTCTTGCTTCAGCCTCCTGAGTAGCTGGGATTAGTGCCTGCCACCACAACCAGCTAATTTTTGTATTTTTTAATGGAGATGGGGTTTCGCCATGTTGGCCAGGCTGGTCTCGAACTGCTGATCTCAGATGATCCACCTGCCTTGACCTTCCAAAGTGCTGGGATTACAGGTGTGAACCACTGCACCTGGTCAATAAACTGTACTATTAATGAGAAAACAACAATGTTAAAATATTTTTGGAGGGACTGTAATAGCCTAGCATTACTTCTTAAGGAAAATTCTGGGGTTTAAATTTAGGGAGTCTCCTATAGATGGTTAAGAACTTTACCAAATGAAATGGTCCTTTTGATAAAGAGAAACAATTGCAATCTTGGGATATCATTTTTATGATTCCTACATGTATCTAGGATTTTTAAAGGGAATAATATGAAGCAACATATATATATATATGTATGTATACATGTGTGTGTATATATATACACACACATATATATAGTGTTACTACATGTATATAGGGTCTACTGGGGTAAAAGCATTGATCCTTTTTCATACGTCAGTTACTCTTCTCATCCCCCAACCTCCTTGGAAAGAAACCTTACAACCCTTCCTACTTCAAGGACAAAGAGTTAAGTGACTGCATCAGAGTCTGCCTTTGAGACCAGAATTTAATCAGGCATTCCGAGAAGGCAGACCCCATGAAGGCCAAGGTAGTAGGTCTAATTGCTTTTATTTGCGCTCTGTGTACTGTGTGCACTGTATCCCTGTGAGGAACTATACTTCAAATGAGATTTCTCAATTAAAGTGAAACAACTTAGTCTGGCAAGTTGAGTTTTTTAATAATCCTTTGAAACTTCCCTTCTTAGTGTGACTCTAATGATACATTATCATAGAACAAATTCATCATTCATTAACTCCAAATCAAATCCAATTTTTCTACCCAGGAGCACTGTCTTTCAAAAATTAGCTGTGTGAATTCCTCTGCTTAAAGTGTAACAGCATCGTGTTAGAGGAGGCTGAATTTCAAATGTGTTTACCTACACAAATCCCTACCGACTTCCAAAATCAACTACTACCACAGATACCCACTGGGAGATTAGAACACAGCAGGACACAACAGGGCCAAGACAGTGTAATCAGCCACTCCGTTCTCTGAGGCAGGTTTCCTGCATAGCAGACAGAATGAGAACTCTGACAGGGATTGCTGCCAAAGAAGTGAGTGCATGTGGTTAAGGTATTCATACTTAGTACTTTTCTTTTTCTTTGACCCTGAATTTTCTCTTCTCATAAATATACCTCCTTGAGTTTTCTTTGTGTCTACATACAGGCTTCCATTTTCCTTCACACAGTTCTTTCTTCCCGTTTCAATATGTGTCAGCAAAGTCTCTTTGCATCTTTTATCACCTAATGAATTTTTCAGAAATACATTTTTTGTGTGTGAATAGTTACTAATACTACCATGGCTCTTATTTTTTCAATTTCTTTCACTCATTTTTCTTTAATTTCCATGAATATTTTACTTTCAATAATGATTCTCCCATAGCTTTCTTTTCACCATCTGGAAGTAAAAAGAAACCAACACTAGTGCTTATTTCTCAAGAAATGTTTCTTGTTTTTCTATGTAAATAATGCATCAGCCTAAACACATAACTCTCAAACAAGCCAGTTTTACTTTACTGTGTATGTACAAGAGGTAAAATCCTCTACACAATACTGAAGAGTATTATTCAAATTTTTATCAGCAAAGAACAGCAGCAGGGTAACACCTAAAACCTCTAGAGAAAAACTTGGCTGCTTCAAGGCTGACCCTCTGGGAGGAAAAGAGAGAATTCTGTTTTCAGGAAGTTGGCTAAGTAGTATTTTTTATTTTTTGAAGTTCACCACACATTTGCTATAGCATATCCAGGTTCTATGACATAGAAAAAGAAGTCACTTCACCATTTGAATATACTCTCTAACTTCTTGTTAATATTTAGACAGACATCATGCTTTATATCTTACAGAATTTTTGTCACTTATATTTGAAAAATAAAAAAAAAAACCTATAGAATTTGAAAACAGAATTCACATTAGGGAAAAAAAGAAAACTTAATGAACTTCAAGGAAAGGCACTCTGGTTTTAGGTTTTTGTTTGGCTAGGCTAGCATTCACCTCTCATTTATAGAAAGGGAAAAATTAATATTTCATCAAAACTTTTTTGCAGTGATAAATTTTGAAAGGAGATTAAGATACCTAATTATAATTTCTAAATCTAACTATAAGGTGAATTATGAAAGACAAGTATTTCATTTATGAAGTGAATTTTTGAGATGCTTCTCAAAATGATGAATGCCAGCAATGAATAAAATAGTTCAAATTTTATGATATGGACAAGTAAAATGAAAAATATATATATATTTTTCTTTTTACAGAGGGACAGGAGAACTAATTTTATCTCCAAGATATCTTTTGTCTGAATGCCCTTTGGTGTTTAATAACATGATCTCAATATCAAAACTTCTAGCAAAGTAATCACAAACACATTTGTAACCATCAATTTCTACCTTTACATTTCCAGGACTTTATTTGTTGGGTCATACAGGATAACTAAGGCACATGAAAATAATCTATCTGTCCAACTGTATTTTTTATTTATCTTCATAATTTTCCATATTATGACTGCAGTGTTGGAGTCGTGAATTAGAAAAAGCTGCTATGGAACACGAGTGCGGTCCACAGAGGTGATTCTGCTTCAACTGATGATTATCAGAGCTAGAATTAGGACCGAGTGAGCCTGGTTCCCACGCCAGGTGCTTTCCATTTTGTCAAACAGTTTCCCTCCTCATGAGGCATAGACAAAACATATTTATCAGCTAATAGAATAAGGTAGGAAGGGAATAAAATTATATGCCTTCCCAAACTGGCCACAAATAATAACTCTGCTCTGATGCCTTTCTTGATACTCCTTGGCCAGGTAGACACTTCCTTTTGAATTTCTCAGAATACGTATTATATTGTAATATATATATTTTTTCCACAGGATCCTTAGTGTATCACCTCGCCAGCCAGAAGCCTCTGTGGCCGGCGGTACCTCTGCTCCGGTTTTGCTCACGCCACCGGGCTCATTCTGCCCTCCCGGCCCAGCAGTCTGCACTCCGCTTGCGCTACTGGCCTGGATCCCATGCCTGCCAAGGGCAAACCAGGTATGGAGTGGTGAGGGGTGTGTGAATGAGTGAGCGTGGGGTTTGGCCACTGTGCACAGCCAGGCATGTTGGCTGCTGTGGCAGGGCAGGCAGCTCCAGAAGCTGGCACAGGTGCTGGCTCTGTGTGAGGCCGTGGCTGGACCAGGTGTATCACAAGCAGCTTCCACTGCAGGTACCAGGGACCGCGGTGGCAACCAAAAGCTTAGAGACATCAGGAGCCACAAAGCCCCAAAGAGAGTGTTACAGCATGTTACAGCCCTGGCTCAGAAAGCCCTGAGGTCTGGGCTCCCAGAAGGACCACAGTTCTTCTCTCATTCTTGTTGCTTGTAGTGTGGCGAGCAGGGTGGGGGGTGGGGGGAGGGGGGATGAGGGAGGTGTCTTTTTTGGGGGCATCTTTCAGTCTGTGTGTGTTACAGCTCTTTCAGTTTCAATGCCCTACTCTGGCCCATGGCGCTTGGGTTAGTCCAGCCCTGCCACTGCTTCCCGTCTGGTGGGATGGCTACCTGGCAGCAGCAGAGGGCAGGAGGGCTACAGTGTTACAGCAGCTCTGGCTCAGGGAATCCTGAGGTCTGGGTCACCAGAAGGCTCACCACCCTTCATTCCCACAGTCCAGGAGGTGTCACCACCTGCAGCCTGGTGAGCCGGCCAGGAACCCTGATAGCTTCTTTCACTCTTACCGTTCAGTGAGTCCCAAGTTCTCGTCCTGCGTCCGGAAAGCATGAGTTTACACAGGCAACTAGAGGGTGAGCAAGGCAGAGGGGAGCTTTACTGAGTGACATAACAGCTCTCAAGAGACCCGAAGTGGGGAGCTCCTGTCCACAGGCAGGTCATCCCGATGAATGTATCTGGCTTAGTCTGGGGTTTTTATGTGCTCAGAATGGAGGATGTCTGTGCCCACTGGTCCATGGGTGGCCATGGGCAGACCTGGACAAAGCACCATCCAACTGGATGGGAGGCACCAATGAAGTTCTCACTCCAGGCTGTGGACTTCACCCGTAACTGGCAGCCCAGCCCTCAGGCTCCAGGCCATTCCTGGCTTGAAGGTGGGGTTTTACTGGGGACCTGCCCCTCCCCGCCTGGGAACCTGTCTGCCTCCTGCTGCTGTCACAGGATCCTTGCGGTGTCACTTTGCCTGCCAGAAACCTTTGTGGCCATTGGTGCTTTTGCCCCACTTTTACTCGGACCTGCTGGCCTCAGTCCTCCCACTTGGCCTGGGAGGCTGTGCTCAGCTCATGCTACCAGCCTGGATCCCACACCTGCCAAGGGCCAGCCGGTCATGGAGCAGTGAGCATGTCAGCGCAGGGGTCCAGCTGCTGCACACAGCCAGGCACACCAGCTGCCATGGGGAAGGAAGCTCCAGGTGTCAGCCTGGGCACCAGCTCCCTGCAAAGCTGTGACTGGACCGGGCATACTACAAGTGGCCTCCTCTGCTGGCACCAGGGAACATGGTGGCACCCAGAAGCTTGGGGTTGCCAGGAACCACAGAGCCCCGCAGAGGGTGTCACAGCCCTGGCTCAGGGAGTTCTTAGGTCTGGGTTCCCCAAAGGGATGCAGCTCTTCTCTCCTTCGTTTTTCCTGCATCATGGCAAGTGAGGGGCATGTTTCAGCCCTGTCAGTGTTACGGCTCTTTCAGTTCTGCCGTTTGCTGGGTCCTAAGTCTTGTCCTGTGTCCAGGAAGAAGGAAATTTGTGGACAACTGGAGGGTATGGGGAAGAGATGCTTTATTGGGTGACGGTACAGTTCTCAAGAGACCCAGAGTGGGCAGCTGCTATCCACAGGCAGGTCATCCCATTGAGTGTGCAGCTCGCAGCTGAGAGGAGAGCCACAGTGGATAGGTCCTGTCTGCAGGCAGGTCGTCCTGACCTCTGCTCAGCTGTCACCTGAGGGGAGACCCGTAGTGGGTAGCTCCTGTCTGCAGACAGGTCATTCTGATATCTGCCTGAGCCTGGCTGAATCCAGGGTTTTATGATGTTCAAGACGGGAGAAAGTCATTCTGATTGGTCCATGGGCGGCCATGGGTGGGCCCAGATAAAGCATTATAAGCCTGACAACCCTAGGCTTCAGGCCATCCCAGGTCTGAAGGTGACACTTCATCAGCGACCTGCCCCTTTCTGCCCAGGAGGCTGTCCGCCTCCCACCATCATCAACCTGCCCACCCTGGTGCCCAGGCTGTTGATGCTGAGGGACACCTACAGGCCTGCGCTGAACCACTCTTAGCCCGGTCTCAGGCTCCCTCCCATGTACCTCTCTGCGCTGATCTTCCCTCAGCTCCTACTCAGCCCCTCTCCCATGCACTTCGCTGCCCAAAGTCTGGAGAAGGCAGAGGCCTCAGGGGACTGGGATGTCAGTGCTGCCCTGGGTGCACACACCCCTGACTGGGCCTCAACTGTGCTTCAAAATCAGAGCAGGCACCTGGGCAGTGGGAGCAGGCATTTCCAAGCCTGTGGAGGTAAGGGGGGCTTCCTGAGCCCCTGAGAGTGCAGGAATGCCCGGGAAGGCAGGGCTCCTTTCTCTCCAACTCAGAAGGGGCAGGGCTTCTGCCGGTTCCTGGTTCCCGCAGGCTCCCGCGGCACCTCCCCCACTGCAGCGGGTCTTTGCCGCAGCCACTCCAGATGGGTGCTGCTGCCATAACCGCCATCAACGTGCCATCCACGGTGCCCAGGCTGTCCACATCAAGAGGTGCCTGCAAGCCCAAGTTGAGCCGCCCTCAGTCGCCCAGCCTCCTTCCCACTCTACTTGGGGTCCAAAGTCTGGAGGGGCGCGAGGCGGTAGATGGGCTGGCATGTCAGCGATGCCCCAGCGCATGCATATCTGGCCAGGTCACGACAATGAGGGCTCAGCTACAACTTTGCTCTGTACCAGAGTGGGTACCAGAAGCGGGGAGAAGCCAGGCAGCGGGAGCAGGCACAGCCTGCAGGGGCACGGGGCTTCTTGCACAGGTCTGGAGCTGCGGTTGAGCAGCTGCAGCTGCACCCAGGAGTGCGGGCTCCTGTCCCACCAACTCAGTAGGGCGCGGGACTCTCCCTGGGATCAGCTGTTTCCTGTCCCCACTGCTTCTGCAGAGCATGCAGCCCCGGCTATGCCTCTGCCACCGTAGCTGGGATCCTCTCAGAGGCTGCTCCAGACGCACCACCGCTGCCATCATTTTCTTATATTTATATGCGTCCCACTAGCCTGTGAATTATTTCCAATTAAAAAGTACATACTAGCACATCTTTATAATCCCAGAGACTAGCATTATTGAATGGGTGTGTAAATGTACAAATGTACAAATTAATGAATACTGTAGCAGAGGGAAAGAGAAAGACAACTAATATCTACTGACTGCTCACTACGGACCAGACGATTTGATTTACATGTAAAATGTTATCTGTAGTATCTTAACTATTTGTCACAACAAGCTTATAAAATTTGTATTTTATTACACCTTTTAGTGGGATTGTTGGATCACATTGTAGCTATATTTTGATTTTGTTGCAGCTTTTTCTATAGAAAAAACCTTTTGTTTTTTCACAATGGCTGTATTAATTTACATTCCCATCAACAGTGTTTAAGGGTTTGCTTTTCTCCACATTATCACTGACACTTGTTATCTTTTGTCTTTTTGATAATAGCCATTTTAACTAAAGTGAGGTATTAATAATATTTCATTGTGGTTTCATTTGTATTTCCTTGATGTTTACTGATGTTGAGCATTTTTTCATATAGCTGTTGGTCATTCATATGTTTTTTGAGAAATGTCTATTTAGGTATTTTGCACATTTTTAAATTATGGTTTTTTTTTTGTATCGAGTTGAGTTCTTTTTATATTTTGGATATTAACCCCTTGTCAGTATATAGTTTGCAAATATTTTTTCCTGTCCTGTAGGTTGTCTCTTCACTCTGATGATTGTTTTTATCGCTGTGCAGAAGCTTTTTATGCTGATATATCTCATTTGTCTATTTTTGCTTTTGTTGTCCGTGCTTTTGAGGTGTTGTCCAAAAAATTTATAGCCCAGACCCATGTCATGGTGCTTTCTCCCTATGTTTTTTTCTAGTAATTTCATAGTTTTGAGTTTTACAGTTAACTCTTTAATCCATTTAAATTGATCTTTCATATGGTGAGAGGTAAGGATCTAGTTTTGTTCATATGCTTATGAGTATCCCGTTTTCCCAACACCATTTATTGAGGACACTGTCCTTTCCCCATGGTGTGTTCTTGGCACCTTTGCAAAAAATAATTTCACTGAAAATGTCTCGATGTATTTCTGGGCTCTATATTCTATTACATTGTCTATATGTCAGTTTTTATTCCAGTACCATGCTATTTTGATTATCATAGCTTTGTAATACATTCTGAAATCAGGTAAAAGTGTTAATAATTGAAATTGGTAAGTTGTTTTTTGAAAGTCACACAACCAATGAGCCTTTATTTAACACTAAGTCTGACTGATTTGAAGCTCCTGTGTCCATCTTAGACATAACATGGGATAATAATGATGAGTAATTATTCTCTCCCAAACAGTGAATTGAGAGTTGTTTACACATATGTCATTTCTTTTTACAACAATTTTAAATAGGTGGGTACTATTGTTAGCGCAATTTTTTAGCATCATTTTACAGATTGTGAAACAGAGATTTAGAAAGATTTGGTAACTTGTTAAAAGTCATATAGGTTGTCAATGCCAAACCAGGATTTCAATGCAGATCTGGGTAACTTTAAAATGACCATACTCAGAAGTTGAATAAAATATATAAATAAATCATTATTAAAAATAAATAAAGGCAACAACAACAACAACAACAAAACAGTTGTGGCAGGCACTTGTGCTGCACTGTACTACATGCCCGGATTTCAGCACAGCTGTGGCGGACAATTCCCTGTACTTTCTAGCTCCCATAGGAAAACTGCAGACTTTCCTTTGTCAGACACTACCAGTATCACTCAACAGTGTCCATGTAATCTGTTAAAGAAAGAAGAGCTAACTTTCTTAGGAGTAAGCTTTCATGAGGTTAGGAAGTAAGTGGATAACAGCTTTCATTCTGTAGTGGTATAATTCTGAAGCTCACTCTCTATGGTTCTTCATGGAATTCTTAGAGGGATTAAGTTTATCTGCCCAGGATGATAAGTTAGCATACCTTTGATTGAGTTTTCTCCCTTTACTCTCTCAATTCTTCTACTCTTTCAGTTATAGTTCCTCATTCACCTCCAAAGTAAACTACTTGCTCTCAAGTTTGCTTTAGGAGAAACAATGAACTAGGGCAATGGATTTAACAAAAGGAGAATAAAAGTAGTTTACATTTAATGAAACATTTTATATAATTTACTTGAGTGTGGAAATGTGGTGGGCACTACAAACTACTAAAAATTAAAACATGTGCCTATGTAAAGGGATATACACATAGATGAAAAGATAAATGGATGATATAGATAGAAGATAGATAGATAGATAGATAGATAGATAGATAGATAGATAGATAGATGATAGATAGATACAGATTTAAGACAGTATTGCCTGGTATTGCCCTTCTTTTCTTCACTATGAAGTCCTGGATATCTCCTTTAAAATTTTTTTTTTATTTGGTTAAGGTAAGAAATGATATTAGAAGTCTTTATTTCTTCCCCAACCACCATAAGGATAAAATAGCCTGTAAGTCATGTATAAAATAAACAAAAAATGTATAACATTTGCTTTTGAGAAGAATCAGACTTTGCTCAACCACTGGAATGGAATTAGTTCTGAATGACTACTAGTATAGGCCTCAATACTAGTTTTGTAGCCAGAATTGCAAAACAAAGCCTATGCCTGCCATCTAACCTGCAATGGAAAAGATCAACTCTACTGCCCACTGACCTTTTATTCCATTTTCTCCCATTCACCTATTACAACAAAAGAATATCACAAAAGTCATACCCTCTTTTAATCCATGCAGTGTTCTTCCAAGTGTTTCCTACCCTGTCTTCCCACAAACAAACACACAGACACAATTTTTTCTAGGTATAATGATTCCATATATTTATCCATTGTGAATAGAACCTATGATGTACTTCAAAACATTTCTAATGCATAGTTGAGAATTCACAAAGTATAACATGGTTATCAGCTTTAGTTTTATGACCTTAATATTTATAAGGTACTTAATCTGCTATAATTAATTAGATTTAAAGCTTTGCAGAAGAAAAATTCTTATAAGAATGAGGGTCTTCCTCTGACCGACAAATTTGTGGGAGCTGGAGTTTCTTAAATCACTTTTATTTTTAGTGCAAGTATTTCAACATTCATGTTTTGCAATGCTTTGTAATCTCACCAATATTACAAAAGTTTGAGCAAGTCTACTAGACAGTATAAGTGACTATAAGATGGTATCCTCTGAGTCCTCAAGGCTCCAGTAATATTTTATGCCCATCACTCTCTGAGACTTTCTTGGATCTTAGAAAAGGAACCCTGATTTACCTTTAAGAGATTAACAACAACCCAAATTGTATTCTATTTTGACAATATAGTTTTTTGTTTTGGTTTTGCTTGTTTGTTTAAACAAAAATGCTAGGGGTCATTACAAAGTTCAGGTAATTATGTCTAAATGGCTGTCTTAGTGGAGTTTATAAAATAGTTATTTGTGGGTGATTTAAAAATTGAACGTTCTGTTAAAGCAGGATCAATTTTACATGTAAAAAATGGCAAAATTCACTAGATAATTTACATCAGGTAATTTGAATTTCAAAGATGTTTCCTAACAACCTGGATAAGTTAGATAAGAAGTAGAGTGATTCCTTTTGGGGAGGATCATACAAGTTATTTTCTGTCAATAGCAAATATGTTTCCAATTGTGAGGTATTTTAAGGAGTTTTTCAGAAGACAAGTGGAGTCACAGTTACTTCTTTAGTGTTCTTACAAAAAACAAAAAAGAAATCTTAGGAGGAATGTAACAGAAATCTATACTGAGAGATGGAAGCTGGACTCAATATGACACTGAAGGATGAGGAATTGTGACTCTATGTGGCCATTTTTCTCACTCATATGGTTTATTTAAAGCGACTAAAAAGTTTTCTCACAACCAAATGGCTTGCATTTTTTGGGAAACTGTCTTTAAAAAATTAATAAGAAACAATATCCTCAGATGTTTATAAGATGTGACCAAAGAAAATTTGCTTACTTTATGCTATAAATTAAATGTCAAGAATATGCCATCTAATGATGGAAGATGGAAGGAGGGATAGAGGAAACGTTAGTTTGGATAGCACTTTGTTTTCTTTACTGATAATATAATCACATTATGTCCTGTCTCAATACAAAGTATTGTAGATTCTGCATTAAAACACAATGATGGAATCATCTAGAACAGGAGTTTTAACCCCATCCTCTTTCACCATGTCACTCTTTTCTCCAAACTAAAAATTTTCTGTGCTAGTAGAATCTCCTTCATACTGTGAAATTTGAGGTTATACACTAAATGTTTTAAGATAACTACCTTTATTCCCACAACTTATCAGTACGTGTCCTCCACATCTACTGTCTTCTCTATCCCATGCATGAGGCATCTTGTTTTCTACCCCTTTTGCTTTTGGTCATGTTTTAAACACTCATTGGTATGTCTTGTTTCTCTCATATACCTACTTGATACTTCCAGGCACATTCTTTGCCACCTCTTCCATGAAATCTTTCCCATCTATATTTCAGCCCACAGTGATCTCAGGTGTCAATAACAAATATTTATTTTACAAATGAAAACATGTGCCTTGTATAATTTGCTTCTTTCTAATGAGTTAGTAGTAGCATGCTACTGTGGAAAGAATACTGATAGGAAATACTATTTTCAGTATACTTTCTCTCTAATTCTTAAAGTTCACACATGTAAAGTGACGACAATGATATTTACAATTCTTGAAATATTTATAGAAATTCTTGAAATATAACAAAAATGTAAGGCATTTATACAATTGAAATAATTATTTCTAAATACTTTGCATATGTACTTTTTATCCTAAGCTCTAAGAGAACAGATATGCTTTAGAATATATTTGTTTACAACTTTTGCAGCATGTTGGAAGAAATATATAATAATAATAATAGCAAATATTAACAGTGTTCATATATGTCTGGTATTGTGCTAAGTGCCTGGTATACATCATCTCATTTAATTGCTTATTACCTTATTTTACTGGTGACAAAACTTAGTTTCAGAGAGTAAATAGCTTGTCTAATCCACATAGTTAGCAGATGGAGGAATTCAAAACCCAAGGATTGTTGAATTCAAAAACTATCTTTTTTTGCACATCTGAAGATGAGGGGGGAAAGTTTATGGAAAAAAATGGATTGTTTTGTAGATGACACTTTCTATCAATTGAAACTTTTCAGGTCACTGATTGTTACTCTGAGCTCAAGTGAGTTGTAAAAACTGGAAAGCAACTCAATTATGGCTGCAAACAATAACAGATGGGGATATAAACCTAGTCTTTTTCTTAAACTTTGGGTTTCCATAACATTATTTTTGGTGTGTGTTAAAAGCTGCCCAGTAGAACAATTTGCTTTTCATGTCATGGCCACACTGTTTCACACCTGAGCAGGCAGCAAATTCAGATGATCCAGTGAGTGGGAAGATTTTGCCATATTCAAAATAGGTGATCAATTAGAATATTCCAACTATTGTTTAAAAAGGAAAAAACAAATAATGAGAATCGTGAAGGTAGATTTAGTCAAGGCTGTAATTGGACATATTGAGGCCCCAAATCACATCTTTTAGAGTTGGGGTACTTATGAAATGTTTCTATATTTCTGCCTTTCCACTCAATTATGTATGCATTAATAACATATAACTGATAGATACAGTTGTATATATTTACAGTGTGCAAAGTGATATTTTTAAACATGTATATATTGGGAAATGATTAATTTAGCTAATTAACGTATACATCACCTGATACTTAACCTTTGTGTGTGTGTATGTGGTAAGAACATTTAATATCTACTGTCAGCAATTTTCAAGTATTTAATACTTTATGATTAAACTATAGTCACCATGCTATGCAACAAGACCTTCAGATTTATTCTTCCTGTCTAATGAAACTATGTGTCTTTTGACCAACGTCTCCCCATGTACTTCTTCCCCAACAAGCCCTTGGCAACCGCCATTTTACTCCAGTTTTCCGTGAGTTACTTTTGATTCCACATATAAGAGAGATCAGGAGATATTTGTCTTTCTGTGTTTGGCTTATTTCACTTAGCATAATATCATCCAGCTTTTCTCTACACCATCTAAAACATTTACCTTTTATCTTGTTGATAATGGATATTCTAACACTGGTGAAGTGATATCTCATAGTTTATTACTATAATTTTTTTATTTTTATTTTTTGGGTGTATACATTTTGGGGTACATGAGATGTTTCAATACATACAGGAATGTAATGTGTAATAATTATATCACAGAGAATGGGGTATCCATCACCTCAAGCATTTATACTTTGTGTTGCAAACAATCCAGTTGCACTTTTTTAGTTATTTTAAAATATACAAATAATTTATCATTGACTATAGTCACTCTTTGTTGTGCTATCAAATACTAGATCTGATTCATTCTTTCTATTTTTTGTACCCATTAATCATCCCCACTTCTCTCCCATCCCGCTACTACTTTTCCCAACCTCTGTTAACCATCCTTCTACTTTCTATCTCCATGAATTTAACTGTTTCAGGTCCTACAATAGGTGACAACTTGTGATGTTTGTCTTTCTGTGCCTGGCTTATTTCACTTAGCATGATGATCTCCAATTCCATCCATGTTGTTGCAAATGACAGAATCTCATTTTTTTATGGCGGAATGGTACTCCATTACGTATATGTACCACATTTTCTTTAGCCATTCATCTGCCAATTGACACTTAGGTAATTTTCTATCTTTGCTATTGTGAATAGCACTGCAACAAACATGGGGGAGTGCAGATATCTCTTTGATATACTGATTTCCTTCATTTTAGGTATATATCCAGCAGTGGGATTGCTGTTTCACATGGTAACTTTTTTTGGTATTTTGAAGCATCTTCAAACTGTTCTTCATAGTGGTTGTACTAATTTACATTCTCACCAACAGTGTAGGAGGGTTCTCTTTTCTCCCCATTCTTACAAGTATGTGGTATTGCCTGTCTCTTGAATATAAGCCATTTCAATTGGTGTAAGATGATATCTCATTGTAGTTTTGATTTGCATTTTTCTGATGGTTAATGATGTTGACAACACTTTCATATACCTGTTTCTCATTTGTATGTCTTCTTTTGAAAAATGTCTACTCAGATATTTTGCCCATTTTTGATCATACTATTAGAATTTTTCTATAGAGTTGTTTCAGCTCCTTATATATTCTGATTATTAATCCCTTGTCAGATGGGTGGTTTGCAAATATTTTCTGTGGGTTGTCTTTTCACTTTGTTGATTATTTCCTTTGCTGTGTAGAAGTCTTTTAACTTGATGTGATCTTATTTGTCCATTTTTGCTTTGGTTGTCTGTGCTTTTGGTATTGTGCACAATTATTTTGCCAAGAACAATGTCCTGGAGATTTTCTCTGATGTCTTCTTGTGGTATTTTCATAGTTTGGGGACTTTGATGTAAGCTTTTAATTTATTTTGATTTGATTTTTGCATATGGCCATATGGTGAGAGGTAGGCATCAAGTTTCATTTTTCTACACAGGGATATCCAGTTTTCCCAGCACCATTTATTGAAGAGACTGCCTTTTCCCCAAAGTATGTTCTTGTCACCTTTGTCAAAAATGAGTTTACTGTAGGTGCTCGGATTTGTTTATGAGTTCTCTGTCCTATTGGCATATATGTCTGTTTTTATACAAGTACTATGCTGTTTTAGTTACTACAGCTCTGTAGTATAATTTGAAGTCAGATAATGTGATTCCTTTCAGTTTTGTTCATTTTGCTTAGGATAGCTTTGACTATTCTGAGTCTTTTGTGGTTGCATATACATTTTAGGATAGTTTTTTCTATTTCTGTGAAGAATGTCATTGGTATTTTGATAGGGGTTACACTGAATCTGTAGATTGCTTTGGGCAATACAGACATTTTAGCAATAGTGATTCTTCTAATTCATGAACATGGAATATCTTTCAATTATTTTGTGTGTCCTCTTCAATTGCTTTCATCAGTGTTTTCTGGTTTTCATTATAGAGATCTGTCACTTCTTCAGTTAATTCCTAAGTATTTAATTTTATGTGTGGCTATTGTAAATGGAATCATTTTGTAAATTTCTTTTTCAGATTGTTCACTGTTGGCATACAGACATGCTGCCAATTTTTGTATGTAGATTTGTATTCTGCAACTTTACTGAATTTGTTTATTGGTTCTAATAGTTTTTTGTGGTCTTTAGTTTTTTCTAAGTGTAAGATTATATCAATATTTTATTATCTGTAAATGAAGATAATTTGACTTTTTAAATTCCAATTTAGATGTCCTTTATTTCCTTCTCTTGTCTGACTGCTCTAGCTAGGACTTCCAGTACTCTGGAATAACAGTGGTGAAAGTGGGGCATCCTTGTCATGTTTCAGATCTTAGAGGAAAGGCTTTCAGTTTTTTTCCCATTTAGTATGATACTAGTTGTGGGTACGTCTTATATGGCTTTTATTACGTTGAGGTACACACCTAATTTTTTTGAGTTTTTTTTTTTTTGTTTATCATGAAGGGATATTGGATGTTATCAAACATTTTTTTCAGCATTAATTGAAATGAGCATATGGTTTTTATCCTTCATTCTGTTGAATATGTCGTATCACATTGATTGATTTGCATATGTTGAAACCTCCTTGAGATTGTTTTCTTGATTGTTTTAGATAGTTCACTGTTAGTATATAGAAACACTACTGATTCTGTTTGTTGATTTTGTACACTGCAAATTTACTGAATTTATTAGTTTTAACAGTTTTTTTCAGTATAGTCTTTATAATTTTCTAATTAAGATCATGTCATCAGTAAATGGACACAATTTTTTATTACTTTTACGTCAGTTTGAATGTCGTTTATTTCTTTTTCTTGCTCAATTGCTCTGGCTAGGACTTCTATCCTATTGAATAGAAGTTGTGAGGTGGGCCTCCTTGACTTTTACTGATCTTAGAGAAAAACTTTCAGCTTTTGACCATTGAGATGTGATGTTAGCTATTGGCCTGTCATATATGGCCTTTATTATGTTGAGATACATTCCTAAATACCTAATTTGTTGAAAGTTTAACAGTTTATTTTTGTCATGAAAGGATGTTGAATTTTGTCAAATACTTTTTCTGCATCTATTCAGATGATCGTGTTTTTTTCTTCTTATTATGTTAATGTGGTATATTCCATTTATTGATGTACATATGTGTAATAACCTTCCCTGCAATCCAGGGGTAAATCCTACTTGTTCATGATATGTGATCCTTTTTAATGTCCTAGTATTTGTGATAATTTTTAAATCTGTGTTCATTGGTGATATTGATCTATATTGTTCTTCTCTTACAATGTCCCTTTCTGGATTTGGTATTGGGGGAACACTGTTCTCACAAAATGACTTCCGAAATATTCCCTCTTCTTCAAATTTTTGAGCAGCATTGGCATTACTTCTTTGAATGTTTGGTAGAATTTGGCTATAAATCCATTTAGTTGTAGACTTTTCTTTTTTGGGAGGTTTTTGATTATGGGTTCAATGCCTTTACTTTTATTTGTCTGTTGAGATTTTCTATTTTTTTATGACTTGCTCTTGGAAGGTCGTATGTTTCTAGGAATTTATCAGTTTCTTATAGATTATCAAATGTGTTATACAGTTGTTCAAAGTAGTCTCTTATGATTCTTTGTATTTAGTGATATCAGGCATAATATCTCCTCTTTCATTTATGACTTTCTTGATATAATTTCCTTTTTTCTTGGTCTAGATAAAGATTTGTTGATTTTGTTTATCTTTTCAAAAGACCAGCTCTTTTTGTCATTCATTTTTCTTTTTTGTATATTATTTTATTTATTTATGCTCTAATATTTCTTTTCATCTGCTGACTTTGGGCTTAGTTTGTTCTTTTTTATTCTAGTTCATTGAGAAGTAATATTTGTTGTTTACTTGAGATCTTTCTTCTTTTTTGATCACTATAAACTCCCCTCTTAGAACTGCTTTTGCTGTATCCTGCAGGTTTTGCTGTTGTGTGTCCATATCTGTTTTTGTCCAGAATTTTTTAAATTTCCTTTTTAAATTTTTCATTGATCTATTTGTTGTCCAGGGGCATGTTGTTTAATTTTCATGTATTTGTGGATTTTCTCATGTTCTTTCTGTTATTGATTTCTAGTTTTATACAACTGTGATCAGATAAGATGACTGACATGATTTGATGTGATTTGTCTTATTAAATTTGCTAAGACTTGTTTTGTGGCCTAACATATGACCTCTATTAGAGAATGTTCTGTGTGCACTTGAAAAGAATGTGTATTCTAGTACGTTTGGATGGAATGTTCTGTATGAGGTTGTTAGGCTTATTTGATCTATAGTATTATTCAAGTCTGCCTCTTCCTTATTGATTGTCTGTCTTGATGATCTACACATAGTTAAAAGTGAGATATTAAAGTACCCTAGTATTATCGTATTGCTTTCTATTTCTTCATCTAATTCTGTTAATACTTGCTCTATATGCTTAGTTTCACTGATGTTGAATGCATACAAGCTTAAAATTTTTTTATCATCTTGATGAATTGACCCCTTTATCATTATATAATGACTTTCTTTGTTTCCTTTTACAATATTAGACTTAAAGTTTATATTATCTGTCATAAGTATGGGCACTTCTATTCTCTTTTGGTTTCCATTTGCATGAAATATCTGTTCACATCACTTTACTTTTTCTCTATGTGTGTTTTTCCAGGTGCAGTGAGTCTTTTGTAGGCAGCATATAGTTGGGTCCTATTTTTTTAATCCATTCTGCCACATACGTCATTAGATTAGATAATTTAATCCATAATACCAATACAAAGGCATTATTATTAGGTAACAACTTACTCTTATCATTTTGTTAATTGTTTTTCTAGTTGTTTTGTAGAGCTCTTTTTTTTTGTTCCTCTGTTTCTGTCTTCTTTTATGACTCAGTGATCTTCCTTGGTGGTGTGTTTTGATTCTTTGCTTTTTATTTTTTGTTTATCAATTATAAATTTTACTTTGTGGTTACCATGAGGCATTCAAGTAACATCTTGTAACAGGTTATTTTAAGCTGATGACAAATTTGATCATAAAAACTCTGTACCTTCACTCAACTCTCCCCTCATTTTTAATTTTCAATTTCATGATTTACATTTTTTATGTTATATATTCCTTAAAATTTTTGTAACTGTTATTATTTTCAATACTTGGTCACTTAACCTTAAAATTGAAACCACAATGAGATATCATCTCACATCTGTTAGAATGGCTATTATAAAAAAGACTAAAGATAACAAATGTTAATGAGGAGGTGGAAAAAAGGGATCCTCATACACTGTTGTTGGGAATGTAAATTAGTATAGCCATATGGAGATTAGTATTGTGGTTCCTACAAAAAATAAAAATAGAACTACCATATGATCCAGGTGTCTCCTACTGGATATGTATTCAAAGGAAATAAAATCAGTATGTCAAAGAGGTATCTATACTTCCATTTTTATTGCAATATTATTCACAATAGCCAATATATGAAATCAGCCTAAGTGTTGTGTTCATCAATAGATGAATGGTAAAGAAAATACGATATATGTACACAAAAAATATAATTCAGCCATTAAAAAAATAAATTTTTGTCATTTGTGACAATGTGGATAGAACCAGAGGACATTATGTTATGTGAACTAAGCTAGGCACAGAAAGACAAATTCTGCATAATCTCACTAATACGTGGAATGTAAAAAAGTTGGCTTCATAGAACTAGAGATTAGAATGGTGATTACCTGAGGCTGAGGTTGTTGGGCTAGTGGTGGGGGGGATGTTGGTTAAAGGATACAAAATTTGTTATATAGGAGGAATAAGTTCAAGAGATCTATTGTATAACATGGTGACTATAGTTAAAAATTTACTGTATTCTTGAAAAATTCTAAGATAATTGATGTAAAGTGTTCTCATAACAAAAATGATAACTGTGTGAGATAATGTATATCTTAGCTAGATATAGTTATTCCATAATGTATATATATTTCAAAACAATATTTTGTACATGGTAAATACATACAATTTTATGTCAATTAAAAAATATAAAAAGATTTACATACCACCATTAAATTTCTACTCTGAATTTGACTATATTCTTAAGTTTGCAGTGAGTTCTATAATTTCCTATGGGTTTATGTTGTTAGTTGGAGTTCTTTCACTTCAGCTTGAAGAATTACCTTTAGTATTGTAAGACAGGTATAGTGCTTATGAATTCCCATAGCTTTTGTTTGGGAAAATCCTTTATCTCTTCATTTCTGAAGGATAGCCTTGTTGGGTGATATGGTTTGGCTCTGTGTCCTCACCCAAATCTCATCTCAAATTGTAATCCCCATATGTCAAGGGAGGTAACTGGTGGGAGGTGATTGGATCATGGGGATGCTCTCCCCCATGTTGTTCTCTTGACAGTGAGTAAGTTCTCACAAAAGCTGATGGCTTTAAAAGTGTTTGGCAGTTCTTCCTTCATTCTCTCTTTTCCCTGCCACCTTGTGAAGACGTGTGTTGCTACCTCCTCACCTCCCGTCGTGATTGTAAGTTTCCTGAGGACTCCCCAGCTATGTGGAACTGTGAATCAGTTAAACCCCTTTTGTTTATAAACTGTCCAGTCTCATGGAGTATCTTTATAGCAGTGTGAAAATGGACTAATACACTGGTTGTACATTAGCATTTTGTTGTTGTGTTGTTCAGCTCTTTAAATGTTCCATCCCGCCCTCTCCTTGCCTGCAGAGTTTGTGCTGAGAAACCTGTGCAGCTTTTATCTTTCTCCTTTCAAAATTATTTGGTTTTGCTTTTGACTTTCAAGAGTTTAATCATAATGTTTTCGTAAAGATCTCTATATTTCATCTATTAGAGTCTTTGGTCTCATTCATCTGCTTGCTCATTTTCCACTCACATTTGAGAAGTTTTCTGTCATCGTTTCTTTAAACAAACTTTCTTTCCTCTTTTCCTCTTGTACTTCTGGAACTCTCGTAATTCACATATTGTTTCACTTGATGTTGTCCATAGGTCTCTTAAGCTTTCTTCATTATTTATCATTTTCTTTTTCTTTTTTTTTCCCTCTGGCAGGGCAATTTCAAATGACCTGTCTTCGTGTACGTTTATTGTTTTTCCTACTCGATCAAATATGCTGTTAAAATTCTCTATGGAATTTTTCATTTCTGTTATTACTTAGTCCTTTTTCATGGTTTCAATCTCTGTTGAACTTCTCATTTTATTTGTGTAATGTCTTCCCAATTTAGTTTAATTGTTCTTCTATGTTCTCTTGGTGCTTATTGAGATTCTCTATATCATTTTAAAAATTCTTTGTCAGGCAGTTCCTAAATCTCTATCTGTTTAAGGTTGGTTACATGTGCTTTTGTTTTTTAAGGTTGTACCCTGATTGTTTATGATTATTGTGGGATTCTATTTTGTTGATGCATTTGAAGAAGTGGGCACCTATTTCAGTCTTTATGGACTGATTTCTGCAGGGAAAGCCTTTTACTAGTCAGACCATACAGAGATTCTGGGTGGATCATCTGAAAAGGTTCATGAGCAAGCTTAATGCCTGAGTCCTTAGCTTGACTGGCTTGTTGCCTTGGGCAGCAGGTGGGCAGACCTGGCACCAGGGTCCACAAGGGTTGTCTGGGAACTTGAGTTCATTAAGGCTAGTCTGGGACTTGGGTCCACTGGGGTGGGCCTGGATCCTAGATTTATGGGGACAGATCTGGTGCTGGGGTCCACTGGAGTGGGCCTGTCAACTGTATTCCTTGTATTGAGACTGGAGCCTATCTCTATGCAAGGTTAAAAAATAATATATTTGACCATAAGTTTGGACAAAATATTAGAACAATACTTGTTCAGTTTCCATAAATCAACAAGAGCTTAGAAATCATGTTGATGTATTAGCTAAATTCCAAACACTTATCTGAGAAAAATAACATAATATAGTTAAAGGTATATATAAGATAGTAAAAGAAATGTCTTTTAAATAGGTTATGGTGAATTATTTATTTAATAGAAGGAGTAAAAGAGTAATCTATTTTTGTGAACCAAGTGTATTTTAAATATATTTATAATGCTAATGATAATTTTTCAACTTGTAGAGTTTATTTTCTATAGAAAATTTAAATAAATTTTTCTCTTAAATTGATCCCTTGAAAATATATATTTCTTATGCATATGTATGTATATGCACATAGTTTTATTACAAACACTTTTCAATTGGATCTATACTTTTATAATAAACAATATTTGTAGGTATACCACATACCTTTAAAAACTAACAAATTTAATAATTAAAATAAACTTATAAGCTACATTTCTCTGTTTTTATTAATGATTTAAAAAAAATAAAGTAAGGCATTTGCCTGATCAGAGGCAAAGCAGAGATTTAAATAACTTCAAATGCTTGCTCTTTCATAGCAGCTTATTACCTTTCAATGTGCCTATATCTGTTTCACATTCTCATTCTCTTTTCTAAAATAAGTATATAAATAAGTAAAGAAAAATAAAAGATTTGTCTTTGAATATTTATATTTGTAGAGGTGAAATGTACCATAGAGATCACCTAAGGTTCCCTAGATTTTTTTTCATTTTTCTGCCATTCATGTTGTGCTTGAGATTTTCCTCATAGCATGTGCATAACCACGTTCTTCCTTCTCAGTGAATGCCCACTGTTTATTTATCATCATATCATCCCAAGATCACTGACCCCGACCATATTCTGTATTCTTTTACCAATTGATTGTTGATATGCCTTCTTGGAAGAAAATTGGCTCCTGTGTCTTATATTTAAAGGCAATTATTATCATTGTTCCTTTATTTTTCTTTACCTCAAGGTAAATATTAGTATATAAGAGTTCAACTTTCTTTATAAATGACTTTCAAACCCCTCACTTTCTCTCCAGACACTTATTTGTCAAAATTTCTTTTAGGATTTGGTACCCATAACAAATGCAGTAGTAAAGCTGGTGTTTCATATTTGTCCATGATAATGACATCATATTTCAAATATTTTGAATTTTTTCTATTAACAAGACAAAAACTATGTTAGAAGCCATATCATAAACTCATGTTGAATTTTAGGTCCGGTAGAACCTCTAAAATCTTCTTCACACTAACTATAAATGTTCAATTCTTATTCAACCTGTAGTAATCACTCAGATATTTTTATATAAAGATAGAAGGTTTTATTTACTCCCATTTACTTTTATCTTGTAATTTTTATCGATATTTATATCAGAACAGATATGTGATAGCAAAAAGAAATTTTACTTAGAACTATGGTTTAGAGCACAAGCTTAAGACTTTTCTTATATATTACATGTAATTATAATAATAGCTACTATTTGTTGGGTATCAGATGTTTTACCAGTTTTTTTACATTCATTATATCCTCACTAATTCTTTTTACTGATACATAACAGTTGCATATACTTTGGGGGTACATGTGATATTTTGATACATGCTTAAAATATGTATTAGGGTAATTGGGACATTTATTACTTCAGACACTGAGATATACTCAATACGCTCTAATCCTAGATCTTGTGCCTTCTATCTATATTTTTACACTCATTTACCAACCTATCTTCATCCTCATTATGAATTTTTAAAATAAAAAACTTGATATTATTTTTATTTTGTAGATATGAAAACTGAAACTCAGAATTTAATTGACTTCATCAGTTTTTAATGTGTGTGGACTCCACCTTAAAAGAACTCATAAAAGTGCCTTCATGTACCAATTATGTCAATAATGCAGTATTTTAGGCGTTAGCTAAATTATCCAATAATCAGTATAATATGAGCTTTAGAAGGCAAATTGTTTTTGTTTTGGAGGATGCTTAGAATAATCAAAGAAACACTGGTGTTGCTTGTGTAAATTTCTGAATTGTGTATCTAAAGGCCTATTTCCTACATCAATCTTAATTCACTTTTCCTCAGGCATACACTGAGACCACTTAGAGAAAGCAGAGTGGTTATCTTTGAGAATTACACTGGGAAAGAATCATGTTCTTTCCTCTAGTGTAATCTATACTTCAAGAACTGGAGCATCATAAAAAAGGGTTTTAAATCAAGTGGTTCTTGTCACGTCTCCTGAAGGTCTGGTCAACAGCAGAGTTAATGTCAAATGACTGAGAGTGTCACCCAAATCACACTACAGCTGCAGTGTCCTCCAAGTGGAACTGGTAAACTGCACACCTCCTAGGAGAAGCATGTCACGTATTCTTGCTCAGTGAGAACGGATTTCCCTGCCTCACATAAAACACACTTTCCACAAAGACCAAGGCAAACATCCCATACTCAATTAAAAATGGTAAGACTAACATTTTATAGAATTGTCTTTAGTTGAATAATATATTTACATCCTCAAAGCATAGTCTCCATCTGAAATTTAATTATAAAAGGCAACATACTGAAAAACTAATGAATTACTTTCTAACTAGATTTTGAGGATATATAGTTGTTTTTAACATTTTGAAAAGTTGGAAGAAGAGGAGAAGAAGGAGGGGAAGCACTAGAAGAGTAACCTTGTTTGTTTTCCTTACACCATTTTATGAGAAAGAGAAATTACCTTTGATTTCACAACTAGTTATAAAAGAAAACTAAAATAGAGGTGCACTTGTCAGTAGTTTTACCTCTGGGCACTAAAATTAGTATGACTATTTTGTTTGAATATCACCAGTATGAATGCAATTGATTTCCAGTACTACTTATTCTAATAAAAAGTGTGTCAGACTCAATCTCTCTGAGCAACAAGAATATAAGGATCAACATTTCTTATTTTTTGTTCATTGTTTTAATGATTCAACTTGAATTTTGAATAAACTTTAAAAATTCTCTAGTACTTACTTTTTCTTTTAAAAGAACAAGAGCTAGTTTCAGAGATTATTTATTAGACACCTGGCCTGGGTAGTATAAACCTACAAAGAGAGAGATTACTTCTTAAAATAACAGTTCTCTTAACCTTCTGTAGCACTCATAATTTTATTACCAAAACATCTTCCTTTTCTTCAAGATTATTTATCTAGTGATAGTTATGTTTTGGTTGTCTGTTACTGCATAGATAAATCACGATTATTACGGGATGAAATGGGATCAGGCAGAGAAAGTTTCTTTTCAAGATAGTATCAGCAGGGCCCACTCCACTGGGAATTGCAGGATCCACTTCTGAGTTGATTTACTCACATGGGGTGCAATTTGGTGCTGTCTGTTGTTCACAAACTCCTCAGGTTGAGAGCAGGGGCTGCTTGATTCCTTTCCACATGGGCTTCACTATATGGGCACCTCCACAGGCTGCATCCTCATGGATTGATATCTGGGTTCCAGGAGCAAGTACTCCAAGCAACAAGAAGGGGCAGCTGCCAGTTTCTTGAGGCTATGGCCCCAAAACTAACAAAACATCAATTCCACTATATTCTATTGCTCAAATAGTCACAGGAATAAAATTTAATGAGATGCTATATGGGCCCCATTTTTTGATGGGAGGAGTGTCAGAGAATTTCTAGGTCAGATTTTAAAATGACCAAATGTATTTGCATTGCTTCTACATGCATGATCTACTCACTTCCTCCCAAGACATCCCCAAAGTCTCATGTTGCTAAAGCAACAAGTTAAGGCTTGAGGTACAGAGTTTCATCATCTCAATTAAGGCAGGTACAGATGAGAACACTTGAGTTCATTTCTTTGGGTGCAGCTCCTCAAGGCCTCTTCTTGATTTGAAGATGTGTGAACTACAGAGACAAATTATCTGCACCCTCTATGCCCATATGCAACATACAATGCTACGACAATATTGTATAACTTCAATAGGCATTCTAATTTAAAACGTGGAAAACAGAAAGCACACATGAGTCACTGGTCTGTAGTAATTCTGAAATCCAACTAATCTTAATCCTAATTCTTGTTGAAGTCTGGTACTACTTCCTGAAAATGATTTCCCACATCTTGGCTCTCTCCTCTGGAGTCTTGGTTTCATCCTCTTATTATTCTATTTTTCTTTTTCTATAAAATGTAGCCTGTATTTGAAGCTGAGTATTGTTTAAAGAAGAGATATGTCCTTAGGATACTTAGAAATTCAAATAAGCGCCATTGTTTAATTGAGAGGTATACTCAAAGATGCTATCTGACTGAAAGTCTCCATGAGGCATCATTTTAGTTCTTTCTGCAGTTTTAGGAAAGGATTTTATTGTCTCACCATGGATTTTATCTTTGGCTTGAGGCACTTTCTTACTTTGAGAATATTCTGTCATCTGAAGAGTCTTTGAATATGAAGAGTTTTATTTTTGAGCCTAGTGATCTCTGTCTTCTTTGTATTTAACAAGATATTTTTGAGCTTAACTCTCTTCTCCCACATTTTATCATAGACAGCAGGAAGAATCCAGGAGGCAGTTGCAATATTCTGCTTGGTAATCTTTTCATAAATATGTAAATTTCCTGTACTGCACATTACTGCAGGTGGCAGTTTTGCTAAATTTCTGCCACTACATAACAAGAATCTATTTTCTTCTAGTTTAGATATTTCCCTGATTTTCTTTAAGTCATCAATGATAACCTCCTTATGGTACTTTAGACCTCGATTGAAATTCTGTTCACAGCCTCTAGGCTTCTTTTAGTAACCCTTATCAAAGCTCTTCTAATATGCACTCACCCTGAAGTTCAAATTCTATCTGACATATATTTTAGATTTTTGTTAAAGAACCCCTGCCCTGATACACATACAGATACAAATAGATGTCTTTTGATTATTACTGCTTAAAACAAACAAACAAACAAATAAGCAACAAACAACAAAACCTCCTAAAACTTTAGTGGCTTAAAACAATCACAATGGTATATTTAGTGCATGTATCTGTGCTTGTGCAAAGTTTGTCATGAAAAGCTTGTGTCTGCTCCAGGAGTTATCATCTGGGCAAATTTGATGGAGAACTGAAGAACTCAGATGGTTAACTCATGTGTTGATGGCGATTGTTTGGCTGGGAGCTCAGCAAGGGCTGACGGCTGAGGATTCCATATGAACATTTTTATGTGGGCTTCTCCGTGGGGTGCTTGGGCTTCCTTATAACATGGTGACTTGGTTTTAGAAGTGAGTGTCTCAAGAGTTGGCAAGTAAAACCTCCCAATTTCTTAATGCCCTGGACTTGAAAATTGGCATTGTGTCACTTCTGCTGGATTCTGTTGATCAAGTAGTGACAGAGTGAGGAGTGTCAAATAATTTGGGACCACATTTAAAAACTACTACATTCATAAAGAAATAAAACTGAAGATAAATAGATGAATAGAAAACATATTTTATGTGTGCCTTAGTTGGCTTACTTCTGTCTGAGCCATTCTTGGGTAAATGTGGTGAACAGAAGAAGAAAGTGAAAAAAAGTTTCACCTACATGAAATGAGAAAATATAAAAAGAGGCACATTTTTAATATTTCTATTAATGCTTCTTATAGTTCATGTTGCTGTTTAGAACTCTGGCAATAAAGCTCATTATAGCTTGAAATAGAATTGTTCAAGCATTAATTCATCATTGGCTACTGTAGGCTTATAAGTCAGTGCAGTCTAGATAGTTCTTATTCTTGACACAGTTTTATGAAGAGATTTAAAAATATCTACTCATAAAAATACACTTAAACCATTAATAACTTCACTAGTCACAAAGGCATTATGAATGCAAGAGTAATATCTTTGCTGTATACTTACTTCAGTTTCCTTGAGAATTTATTTTCTCAATTGTACAATTGTACTACCTTTTGTTATGTGTTCAAAATAATTTAGTGTTTAATTATAGTGTTAAAAAATAATTTCTGACATTGCTAAATGTCAACTGGGGTCATGTGTATTGATACATCTTAACTTTGATAACCTGACTGAAATATTGATTAAATGGGCCATCTAGTGTGTTACAGCATTAGGTATTTCTAGCCAAAACTCATCGAAAACTAAAGCAATGCAAATTAAATCAATAACTACTGTAATTGCCATTGCAGCTAAATTGCATATTTAAAGATATAAAATGACATGGTTTTCCAGTCAACTTGCATTGTGAGCTTCTGTAATTTCAGATTTTTACAGGTATTTACTGGGATTTTGTCCTGAAGCTTAATGTTATTAATACTTTCAGTTGGTTGCTTAGGCCACTGCTAATAGAAGAAGACTTTTTTTCTGCCTTTTCCTCCTCTTCAATCTGCTCATTGACTAATTAGAAGGAATAATGTAATTTACCTTTAGCCGAATTTTCATAGAACTAGAGTTTAAATGATTTATGATGTCATAAATAATCCTAAAACTTATATGAAACCACAGAAGACCCAGAATAGCCAAAGCAATCTTGAACAAAAAGAACAAAGCTGGAGGTATCATATCACTTGACTTCAAATTACGCTACAAAGGTATAGTAATCAAAACAGTATGGTGCTGGCATAAAAACAGATACATAGATCAATAGAACAGAATAGACAACCCAGAAATAAATTTAACCAACTTATTTTCAACAAAGGAGCCAATACCAAGAACATATACTGGGGAAAGGACAGTCTCTTCAATAAATGGTGCTGGGAAAATTGGGTATCTATATGCAGAAGAATGAAACTAGACCCCTATCTTTCACCATAAACAAAAATTGAATAAAACTGGATTAAAGACTTAAATAAGAGACCTTAAACTATGGAGTCACCAAAAGAAAACATAGGAGAAACACTATAGGATATTGGACTGGGCAAAAATTGCTTGAATGAGACCTCAAAAGCACAGGCAACCAAAGCAAAAATGAACAAATGAGATCACATAAGCTAAAAAGCTTCTGCACAGGGAAGAAAACAATCAACAAAGTAAAGAGACAACCTACAGAATGGGAGAAAATATTTGCATACTACCCATATGATAAGGGATTAATAACTAGAATATATAAGGAGCTCAAAAAACTCAAAAGCAAAAAATAATAATAATGATCAAATTAAAATTATCAAGATTGAAATAGACATTTCTGAAAAGAAGACATACAAATGGCCAACAGGTATATGAAAAAACGCTAAAAGCCAGTAAACATCAGAGAAATACAAATCAAATCTATAGTGAGATATTATCTAACCTCAGTTAAAATGGCTTTTATCCAGAACACAGGCAATAACGAATGCTGGCAAGCATGTGGAGAAAGGGGAATCCTCATATGCTGCTGGTGGGAATGTAAATTAGTAAAGTCACTGTGGAGAACAGTATGGAAGTTTCTCAGAAAACTGAAAATCGAACTACCAGCAATGATTCAGCAATCTCACTGCTGGGTATATATCCAACAGAAAGGAAATCAGTATATCAAAGAGATATCTGCATGCCCATGTTCATTGCAGCACTATTCACAATAGTCAAGATCTAGAATCAGCCTAAGTGTCCATCAATAGAAAATGGATGAAGAAAATGTGATACATATACACAATGGAATATTACTCTGATATAGAAAAGAATGAAATCCTGTCATTTGCAACAACTGGAGGACATTATGTCAGGAGAAATAAGCCAGGCACAGAAAAAAAAAATACCACATATTCTCACTCATATGTGGGAGGTAAAAATAAACTCATGAAGATAGAGAGCTATGGTTACCAAAGACTGGGAAAGGTTCTAGGGATGGGGAGGGAAAGAGGGGGTTGTTGATGGGTACAAAAATGCAGTTAGGTAGAAGGAATAACATCTAGTATTCAGTAGCACAATT
Organism: Piliocolobus tephrosceles; assembly: GCF_002776525.5. Lineage (NCBI taxonomy): Eukaryota > Metazoa > Chordata > Mammalia > Primates > Cercopithecidae > Piliocolobus > Piliocolobus tephrosceles. Next base: position 1,619,974 of record NC_045438.1, read on the forward strand.
GGGCATCTATAACTAAAGATAATTTATTGTATATTTCAGAATAACTAAAAGAGTGAGTTGGAATGTTCCTACCACAAATAAATGAATGCTTTCGTGTGGTGGATATTCTTGTTACTCTGATTTGGTCATTATACATTTTGTGCTTTTACCAAAATATCACATGTACCATATAAATATGTACATTCTATAATAATTAAAAAATTAAAAACCTTTAAAAGTAACAAAAATACCAAAAAATGGAAAAAATTTTAAGAAAGGATTTATGGTGTGTGTTAGGTCACCACATGAGTAAACTTTAAGTTTGATAGACACAATTTTGACCTTAAAGTGTCAATAATTATGGTGTTAGGCCATCACATAAGCAAAATTTAAATTTAGGAGACACAATTTTAGCCTTAGAAGGCTGAATTTATGTGTTGTTATATTGAAGGCAATGATGAGTACTACAAACAAAAAATGTTAATAGTATTCTTTCTCTTCAGGATTGTAGTTTGAAGAAATCACAAGGCCTCTTTTAAGCTGTTTATTTTCCATCCTTTCTGTGTTTGGAGAAAATTATTGAATATTTGAATTTATTTACCACTATACAAAATAATAACATTATATAAAATTCAAAACAATTATAAATGAGGCAGGGATGATTTCAAGAAAACAGCTTAAAAAGTAGGTCAAACTGTGTGTTTTCACCTAACAGCTTACAACATACCTGCATGACTGTTAATAGATGCCAATATGCATTCTTGATCAATAAAAATGATAAAAAATGATCCCTTTCTTGACTTGCTTACCTTCAGCATTCTGACGATGCTTTAGTAGAACTGTACTACCCTGACTTTATCTTAAAAGGTAAGTAGTCAACTGGGTGCAGTGGCTCACACCTGTAATCCCAGCACTTTGGGAGGCCAAGGTGGGTGGATCACAAGGTCAGGAGTTCAAGACCAACCTGACTAACATGGTGAAACCCCATTTGTACTAAAATCACAAAAGTTAGCTGAGTGTGGTGACATGCGCCTGTAATTCCAGCTACCCAGGAGGCTGAGGCAGGAGAATCGCTGGAACCCAGGAGGCAGCGGCTGCAGTGAGCTGAGATTGCACTACTGCACTCCAGCCTGGGCAACAGAGAAGACTCCATCTCAAAAATGAAAAAAAGGTTAGTAGTCAAAGTTTTTGTCTGTAATCAAAAACGTGTTCTTTTTGGTATTAACTGAACTCATGCTTTGTTTCTTTCTTTAACTTAATGATTTTTCTGAAGGAAATCACTGTAACAACTTGTGTCTTCAGTAATAGTTAAAAAATAGTGCATGTGGGTTAAAATATGCCTACATACCTCCGAATTGTTCAGAGCAACCCACAGCAACGTGACACACTGGCTGAAGAATCATTGCCTGGAAAATATCTCAACAAATGCCAAAATATCAGGGAAAAACTTTTCCATTCCACTAGACCAAATATTTTCCAAGTACAGACTGAATATAATTACTTTCTCAAATGCAGAAATTCCTGTTTATCCTTTATGGAGTCTCTTGTCCATTACTTCACTACATTTGCCAATGTGCTAAGTTCCATTGTCCTTACAGGCCTATCAAAACATCGATTCCCAGAAGGGACCACTTATAGACATTTTCCATGCTCACAGCCAGGCTGGATGAAACAGACATTCTTAAGTAGTCTCTTCTGATGCTTTTTAAAATTCTAAGTCAAGGACCTCTCCTAGCATTGTTATCTAGACATTGCCATCTTGACTGACCTTGCAGTCATGATTCTGGTATCCACAAATGAAGTAAATACATCACTGTAGAATTGCCTTTTAGCAAGGCATATTTCCTTTTGTGTGTTATTTATTCTATTTCTCACAATATGACATGGTATATCGTTTAAAAATTGATTATGTGATAAAATCCACTTAGATTCTCTCCCCACCACCCCCAATCATATAGCCACATTAGTTTAAGATTTTCTGGTAATTCTAATAAATGATTAAATTTGTAGTGGGTAACATCCTTAGGTTAATGTGAAATAAGGAATAAATAAATGATATAAGAACTCAAATACATAAAGATGATCCCAACTTGGACAACTGAAATGTACAAACATTAATTTCAATTTTCTTAAGTTGGGGTCATCTTTATATACTTGAGTTCTTATGTTATTTATTTATTTAGTTATCTGTTTGTTTCTTTATTTTTGTCCTTTGAGAGTTCACATTATCTCCTATGCATACTTTGTATTGGCTTGAGTGTTCACTCTGTTATGTGTCATGAAAATGTATATATTTTTAACAAAACTTTCAGCTTGAAAAATGTTTTGGTTACAGGGAATGCAAAAATTATTTTTCTGAAAGTATAATATTTGCTTTTTCACTTTCATACTTTCATAGTTCTTTAAATCCATGAGGTTATCAATTAGGTGCCGAGGCACTTCTCAATGATATTATTAACATTAAAATTTGTGTCATATACATGAATTTTCTAAAAGTGACATTTTTGTTCATTGATGGTAGTACTTAATTATTAGAGACAGTACTAGAAATAATTTTAATGGGGAGAAATGACTCAACTTTTTTGCTCCAAAGGATTTATTTATTTCATTTAACAAACACTAATCTAGATCTTATTATATACTAAGCCTTATTTCAATACTTAATAAATGTTAATTTATTAATCTTCATAACAATCCCGTGAAGTTGACGCAACTTATTATACCCAGTTTACAGGTGAGAACACCGAATAACAAAGTTTAAGTAACTTACCCAAGGTTCATAATAGGCACTGCAACTTGATTCACATGCATGCTCTTCCCCTGTACTAACGATATACTTTGCCTTTTACTCTATAAATTATTTTTATGGCCAGTAATTCTCATTGACTCCGTCTGTTATATATCTGTAAAATATAAAATTGTGTAATGAATTATGAATGTGCAATGAGTATAATAAATTCAATATTCAACATGCAGTATGTCATTTTAAATTTTATCACATACAAGGTAGCATGTTTTCTAATATTTCATGTGTAGGAAAACTCTAGGAATATTAAAGTCAAAGTTAAAATTTCAGTTAAATGAGGTCCTCTGTCTTGTATATTCTTCTGCCCTGTATGAAGATGGGTAGTGGCTAGAGATTCAGTTCGCTTGATCTCTTTCATTCACCGAAAGAAAACAGTTAACAATGAATCATTCAGTAAGCAAGCTTCCATTCATCTTTCAGAACTAGATTTCTCGATTGGCCTTTAGGCATGTACAAGAGGAAGAAACGTCTTCCAATACCTTATTGTAAATGTTTCTGACAAACTCCTATTTTGTTAAAATCAGAAAATTTCTTTGATGAAATTGTAATTTCATTTGGGTAGATGTAGCCATGCTGTCTTATTTTTCCTGAAAAAAAAAAAAAAAAAAACGAAAAACAAAAAACTGTTTTCCTGGAAACCTGTTGATAAAACTGTTAATAAAAGAATATACATTATCTAGCTGATCTTATACTGAAAAATTTCTGTGGCTTTATAATATGTCTTTCTCTATGTTATAAAAAGTATCATTTTTGAAAAGTAATTTTGAAGAGTTTCAGTGCTGAACCAAAATCAATTTTATGTTTGATTAATGTGACTACAACAAAACTCAACCCAACCAATAGAAATGCGTGCCATAAATAAACCATGGCCACACTATCATTTTCATTATAAGTCAGATGAAATATTATTTTAAGGAGAGATACATTACTGACAGCAATGAAAAACAAGACATCAGAAATTTCATTTAAGTGCAGGTGGCAGTGTTATTTACTGCCATCCACTCATGTTACCGCCAGGCTCTTTAAATTTACACAGAGGGAATATATCCTCCCAGCTCATGACAGCTGGAGGGGAAATCACACTGGTGGAAATACATTCTCATAAATGGCTAAAGAAGACTTGCTTTTCTTCTTCTGCTCAAATTGTATATAATTGGAAAGGCAGAGAACACCAATGGTTATGATAGAATAAAAATTTACAAATTGCAAATGAACGCTCTGTTTCAATTTTTGCTTTCCAAATCAAATTTTACTTCTCTCCTCATCTTCTTTCCAATGTTAAAGTTAAAAATCACCACCACAACAGCAAAACTGACCCAAATGAAATTGTCCTTTATCACTTTACTTTATATTTTTCTAATATTTATCAGTTATTTTTCTTAACCTGAACTTAAATTTGTTTTTTCCCCATTTTATGAAACGTAGTCCCCTCATTTTTTTTTTTTTTTGCTTTGCTAAGCAGCCTTTCTTTAATGATTTGTTAGTAATGCTTCATAATGCTAGATTACTTCCATAGCACTTCAGAAAGACAAGGTGGCCTACAAAGAAGAATCATAGGGCTTTTCTAAACAATTTCTTAAATAAAAGATAGCAAAAGACTTTAGTACACAAAGATGGTATAATTTGATCTGCTATTCGTGTTTGTTTTAGAGTAGCGGCCCAGGTGTATTAAGACATATTATTTCCATTCAAGCTATGACACTCCCTAGAGATATGGAATCGCAGCATAAGAAAGTAAATCCTCTGCAAGGAGGTCAGCTGTACAGGCTGTTGCTCTAAGATGGATGCTGGAAATGCGTATCACTGTGGAGCATCAGGAAGAGTTTATTAATTGGCAGAATAACTTGAAACTTGGGGTGCCTAAGATCTGACAATGACCAAGGTAAAATTCTGACCCACAGGGGCAGAAGGGGCATTTGAACTTTCTGGGGCTGAACATTCTCACCTGTGCAACTAGATTGGATTAGAGCAGTGTTTTTCAACTTTTGTGTGGCATCAAAATCACCAGGATGACTTCTGAAAACATGTTGTTAGTTCCTCCCCCAAAGTTTCTGATTCAGTTAGATCTGGAATGAGGCCTGACAATCTGCATTTTTAACCAATTCCCTGGTGGTACTGATGCTGCTAGGTCAGAGACAGCCATTGAGAAGCACTGGATTAGTTATTTTTCCAGAGTATTATTCAATGGACCCCCTTTCAAAGATCCTCTGGGAAAACAAACAAACAAATAAACCAAAGGTAGAAATAAATTTTATGTGATTATAACATATATTAAATTACGAATAAAAATGATTTTTTTTTGCACAATTTCAGGTTAATTAATATGCTAATATACTTGTGAAGTGTTAATCTTAAAATGGAATATATAATATATAGTAGTTTTCAAACCTTTTTGACCATCACCTTTTTTCTGAGGGGCCTCTAATTTATATTTTCCACATCTAACATTTTATGTAACACACTTGGCAGTATCCTTAAAAGGATGGTTTTAAGGCAATTTTTAGCTTTTACCACCTACAAGATTCAGAATTTTGGGAGGTGTGGTGGGCCAATCACCTGAGTTCAGGAGTTCAAGACCAGCCTGGCCAACATGGTGAAACCCCATTTCTACTAAAAATACAAAATTAGCTGGGTGTGGTGGTGCACACCTGTAATCCCAGCTACTTGGGAAGCTGAGGCAGGAGAATCACCTGAACCCAGGAGGCAGAAGTTTCAGTGAGCTGAGATAGTGCCATTGCACTCCAGCCTGGGCAAAAAGAGTGAAATTCCGTCTCAAAAAAAAAAAGATTCAGAATTTCTCCATAGTTTCTGAGGATGTCTGATAGCCATTATGAGGTTAAGCAGGAAATTACAAACTCTCATGGGAGTTGAGAGAGAATCACCTGATTCTGTTACTTCAATGAGTACCGACTAATTGCTGACTGATAGACATGTACAGTCTGACCATCTCATGGAGTAATTATGGTGAGACTGAAGATACATTTCAAATTTCTTTGGCTCTTCACAAGTGTTCAAATCTTCTCTCTCACCACTCCCTAACCTGAACCTTCTGCTGTAGCCAAATTTAGACTGATGTTCTCTGAACATCCCATACTCATAAGTCTTGTCCACCTTTGTGTATGCTTCTTCCTTTTCCTATGCCTCCAATTTTCTTCCTCCTATCTGCTTTACCTTCCTGACGACTCTGTATTACTTTAATCCTTGCTCCTGTAAGGGTTGTCTATTCTCCAAAGCTTTCCCTAATCAAATCTCTTTTGCTTTTCACTGCAATACATCATACTGTAAATATTTGTTTGTCTGTCTGTCTCCTGGAGTTCTTTAAGGGCAATGAAAGTGTCCTGTCACTCCATGTTCTTTTCTGCTAGCACACCATCCCGCCCAGTAACAGATGAATTATGCTACACATTTGCAGTGAGGTAGCCTGTTTCCATTTCATTGCTATTGAAACAGAAATTTTGAGAATTTATTCAAACTGGCCTGAATTTATTTACTAGTTGTAGGCAGCTGAATAATGGCCCCACAAAGATGTCAACATCCAAATCTCCAGAACCTTGTGAATATGTTACTATATGTAGTGAAAAGGACCTTGAAGATGTGACTAAATTTAGGATCTTGAGATGAGCAGTGTGTTAGTCAGGGTTCTCTAGAGGGTGAGAACTAATAGCATAGCTGTACATATTAAAGGGAGTTTGTTAAGGAGAATTGATTCACACGATCACAAGGTAAAGTCCCACAATAGGCAGTCTGCAAGTTGAGGGGCAAGAAAGCCAGTGGTGGATCAGTTCGAGTACCTCAAAAGTAGGGAAGCAACAGTGAAGCCTTCAATCTGTGTCTGGCAAACCACTGGGGTAAGTCCGAAAGTTCAAAAACTGAAGAACTTGAAGTCTGATGTTCAAGGGCAGGAGTCATCCAGCATGCTAGAAAGATGAAGGCTGAAAGGCTCAGCAAGTCTGCTCTTCCATCTTTTCCTGCCTACTTTATTCTAGCTAGTCTGGAAGCTGGTCAGATGGTGCCCTTCAGATTGAGGGTGAGTCTGTCTCTCCCAGTCCACTGACTCAAATGTTAATCTCCTTTGGCAATACCCTCACAGACACACCCAGGAACAATACTTGGCATCCTTCAAGCCAATCAAGTTGATACTTGATATTAACCATTACAGGGAGATTAACTTGTATTATGCAGATAGGCCCAATGTAATCACAATGGTTCTTAGAGGAAAGGAGAGGGACTATTTGACTACAAACATTTGACTACAAACCGTATCAGAGTGGTGCAGTATGAGAAAGACTTGACTAGTTGTGACTAACTTTGAAAGTGAAGGAAGGGGTCATGAACCAAGAAATGTAGGTGTCCTCTAAAACCTGGAAAATGCAAAAAAAAAAAAAAAAAAAAAAAACAACCAACAAACAAAAAACAGATTCTCTCTCAAAGTCTCCTTTAGAGAACAGATGATGAGGTGATGCCTCAAGTCATGTCCAATTGGAGGTGCTGTAGTTTCATGTAATGCTCAGAACTGTGAGACAAGTTTTAAGGCAATTAGTTCCTTTTCATTATGGTCTCTTTAAAAAACCAACAGTACTTCTTTCAGCACTTCCTATTTAAAACGTGATATGAAGCTATATGTATGCCGTATGCACATACGGGCATTTGTTTTAGGGATTTTCACATAATGCAGTTTTGATCATCTTAAATTATGCATGGTTACAGCACTGATTTGTTTAGAATATAATCTTGCCATTTTTCTTGAGTCACCTGTCTAAACAAATTTCACTACTCTTAAAAACATAAATTTTGTGATGAACCATGATAATATTTATTGTTAAAAATACGTATTTAAAGAAAAAACATATTTTCAATTGACTAAAGAAATATAGTTGAAAGCATTAAAATGAAGTCCTCATGAAGCACAGTATCTGGAACATAAAAGGCATTCAAATAAGTTATTAATTATATAAATTTATGCAGAATATTAGTCAAAGTGTAAATGACTCCTTTTTCCTTCTCCAGTTGGTATGCTTACCCAGTGCGGCACATGTGGTGTGTTTGTGCTACCAGAAGAGGCTGTTCTATACATTATATTCTGCAACATAGTTTTTTTTTATGGTTTCGGTTTGTTGTCTATTTGTGGTTTTGGTTATTGTTAATGTTATAGCAGAAACTTTCTTTTGATTAGATATTGAGGTCTACATTTTTATGAGGCATTGCTTCATGGTCTCTGGTATTGATATGCCTAATGGCATATCAAGTTAACCAATCTCATACTGATCAATGTTTGACACCACTTTTATTGCTAATATAAATAATGTTAGTGCAAATTACCTAATGTATCTTTATTTGCTTATGATAACTTTCATAGACTAGATTTCTTGAACTGAAATTCCTGATTCAAATATATTCATACTTAAAAATGTTGACAGCTAATGACAAAACGCCTTATGAAAGTTGCAAAAATTTACATTCACACCAAATTTATGATTTTCTTTTTTTCTACATTCTCACTGATTCTGGGCGTGAAAAATTATTAAAGTGTTCCAATCAGATAAAATTCCTGAACAGTGAGTGTTTTCTACACTTCCTAGATCCATGCAAGATAATATAGAAGATACTGAAGAGGTAGAAGATATAGTACTTACTTTCACACTCTTACTCTCACTAGGGAAATAATTCATACATGTAACACCGTTTAAGTATAAAACAATGTATATATATAAAATATTATAACTGAGGGTAAAGCTGTAGGACTGAAATATTGAGTACTTTCAGAATCCAGTAGGCAAAACAATCAATATGGCTGAATTTGTTTAGTAAGAGGTCGTAGTCATCATCGTGAGAAGTAAGCTGGATCTAGGACAGGTAGAGAAGGAGACATTAAACATTTAGAGGCATATTTGATGGTAGGACTGAATGAACTTGTGTTGCCAACATACTGTATATATATCCAGAATTTTACTTCTGTCACTACAGAAATGCTATCATTTGTCAATTAATTTCTGTAATGATGTTAAAGGAAAAGCTTTTCTAGTAACTTAAACCTGGGTTTCAAAACTTTAGTATTTACAATTGGGGGGCTGACATTGCATTAATTCATATGAATACAAGAGGGAAGCCAGAGGCCTTGGAGGCTGCCACTAGCTATAAACGAAATCTTAGGTGACAGGAAGTCAACATACGTCTGTCACATTTTAGCCCCAAGCCATGCTTGCTGCAGCTTCTCAGAAGCAGCTGTAACACTTCTGTTCTGATGAGTACCTGAAAGCAAACAACAATCAGAAAGCTCAAGAACAACCGACATGTGGAGAAACATAACCACAGGCAGCTACTGAGTGCAAACAGTGTATTTGGAACAAGAATTTGGAGATTATATCTGGGAGTCACTAGTTCTGAGGCAAAGCTCAAAGCAAAGTGCATGAAAACTCTGAGGGAAAGCCTGGTGTGAAGTGCCCAGAAAGAAAAGCATGAAGGGTTCTTTCCCCTCAGGCACCAAACAAATCCTCACAGGAAGTGGCCTATATTATAAAGAGGACAGGTGACGTGAACTCCAAGAAAAAATACACACAAAAAATAATTGCAACTTCCATAACCAAATTATACATCTTACAAACAACTGTTCCTTTTGAAAAAAGGGAGACCTTCAGGCTGGTGATTGGATAGCAGATTTAAAACATGGTCATCAATGAACAGTCCTACATATTTGGTTTATATACAAAATATACTATGTATGTATATAGTATGTGTGTATATAGATATAGATATGGTATATAGTATATCCACTGATACTTTTTCTAATGATATGTATGTGTATTTGCTGGGGCCATGATTGATTAGTAGCTGCTCAAGGCCAGCCTATGAAATCTATGTACTTCCTTTGAGGAATATAGAACTACTTTCCTTCAAGAGTCCTCCAATATTTCCCTGATCCTGTGGCATTTATAGCCCAAACATAAGACTAGCCCTGGAATACTCTGAAAACCCCCTAGAAATCCTTGGTTGAATGATTTGTTTTTAATTTCATGATTCTACTAAAGTTGTCAAAGGGCAGTACACTTCAGTATGTTTTCATTGAGGATCTAGTATGTTGGGGATTCATCTTACTTCAGAAAACACTATCAGAGAAAACAAGGTATCTGCTATGACACTAGATGCAGTCACACTGAGCTAAACCTGACCCAGCTGTAAAGGAATAAAAAGACTGAAGGCAAGCTGCAATTCAGTGCCAATAACACACGGTTCTCCATGACTACTTGAAGTATGTCAGAAAAGGATGGGAAAATCATGAATGGCAGACACATACTTGACTTCGAACTCTGAAAGCTAAGAGTCTTGTGAGTAGTTAAGTTTAACTAGTATCATTCTAAAATTCTGAACCATTAGTATTGTAAAGATTATGACATCTTTGATTTTTAGCACAGATGAGAAACCTAATGACGGAGGATTTGAAGAACATGTCCAAAGAGAAAATGGCACATCAGGGTCAGAACAAGGTCATGTACCCAGGTTTCTTGATGTCTAGTTCCAACAAAATATCCTAGCTAAAATATTCTAAACTCAGTTACAGCTTTTGCTGTGTTTCTTGTGACATCATAATGCAGCAAACTGAAGAAGAAATCTCTACTTAACCGGCAGTCAGAGAATAGGCTGCATCAGCCTTCTGGGTTCTTGTCCTGTTCTGCCACTTACTGTATGTTGTTGAGTAGGAGACACCTGCCCAATGCATCTCATCAATAAGTTTGGGATAATAATAATTCTAGTTCATAGTCTTGTTAGGAGGATACAGTGAAAAAATATATATAACTAAAGAATTTATAACAACACCTAGCATGGATAAATTGCTTAATGAGCTATCATTTATTATTCTTACCATTTCAGTTTTCTAGCCACTAAGCTTCACCAACCACAGGACTGTGAATATAAATGAGAAACCTTAATCTAAAACAGAGATTTTCTTCCAAAACTTGTGACAAAGTTTACTTCTTATTCAGATTAGAAAACAGAGCTCTGCAATTTTAGAATTGCAGATAACCTTTTACTGACTGTAAATCATCCAGGAGAAGATGGTTTGGCCAACTCCCAACCTTAACAAATCTTTTTCAGTTAAAGACTCATTTTTCCTTTTGTGATTTTTGCTGGGTCAGCTGTATAAATTACATTTTTTCCTTCTTTATTTCAAAATGTAGGGATCTATCTTATTTTATGCCATAAAACCAGAAATGTTACACAAAAATAAGATATGGCTGCATTTAGCATTCTCCTAATCTTGCTCTTTTCCTAAAAAAACACCATCTGTTGGAAAACAGATATTTTTATTTATGCTTTAAATAAATAGGAAATAGGAAATCCTTGTCTGCCTTTAAATTTTTCTTTATTAACAAGTGCAAACCAACCACTTTCCACCCATTTCTTTCCATGATTACTTACAGGGACTAAACCCTGCCAAATAACTTGGATAGCCTTTGTTCCCTTTTGGTGCCCCCATCCCTACCGATCAGGAGACTTTCCTGTCCTTCTGCAGGTATCCTCTGAGACTCACCCTACTCAGCCTCAGCCATCCTCTCCGTTCCTTTGCTCTGGGCTCAGACAGTCTTTGTTTCTGTTGCTCTAATAAAGTCATCCTTCTTCATTGATGAAAATACATTATCCTATTAGGGCTTTGTTTTGAAGTTGCATCCAGGAGCCCTGTGGCAGCTCAGTGAGGTAGGCAGTCCTTGGCGAGTGAGTCTTTAGGTTCCTTTCAGGTCACATTTTACACAGTTGCACCATTCCTATCTTCTCCATTCCCTTCTAGTACCATCTCTAGCTTATACTAAACTGTGAAGCTATTGGTAATGTGTTATATCTGTTAGCCTTCAATATCCTTTTTGATAAAGTGTAATAAGATGTCCATCTTAGATAATTAGTAAGTAATCATAAGATTTGTCTTTGTGATCTCCTACTTTCCTTCTTAAAGCAAGTACAGTTTCACATTTGTGCTAAGTTTCATGCACGACCCTCTTCCCACCCCTCTGAATAAACCTCTCTCCATCATATAAGTTGTAGCTTAAATGTTGTTTCTTGTGGAAAGCTTTTTCCTAATTTTTGTTCTTCAGCCTACGTATCTCTGCAACATTTTGAAATTTTCTCCTGTAAAGGATCTAACATGCTATACCATAATTATACATTCACTCACTTGCTTCAGCAATTAGACTGTGAGGGATATTTCGTTCCCATCTCTTGAACAGAACCTCATTTAGAGTAAATACTTAACTACTATTTTATAATAGAATAATAGCTTCAAGGGAAATAGTAAGGATTTTATTTTTTGATAGATAGTTATTTTAGTTTTTATATATTTTTCCAAGAAACAAATAATAAAACTGCTTCACATAGGAGTCTGGGATACTATACACAAGTCTGAAAAGGAACTACAATTATGATTAAAGATGCAAATGAGAATTTTAGACTTTATGAGGCAAGTGAACAAAAAGTCTACAGAAACTGCAATCCAAATGCCTGGTTTCCAGTCTTTGTTTTGCCTTCAAGTTGCTAAGTGAACTCTTTGGAACCTCAGATTCCCCAGTGGTTATTAACCAGAGGTTAACCAGATGATGCCAACATTGCAGCTTGTACAAAGTTGTGCTCAAGGAATCTGAAAGACGATGACTGTATTTGCCAGGCTAAGACACAACTTTCATTTAGTGAATATGTAGGTAGATTAAAAGAATATATTGAGAAAAAATGAGATATCTTCTCTGAAATTATCAAATTATTAATAAAAAGAAAATTTTATCTAACTTACATATTAAATGTAAATCACTCAGAAAGAATAATAAATTCAGAGAGAGTATATCTATTTCTTTTTTTTCCCCTCAAATCTAACCTATGAAACTAACTCTATTTCTATTAAAGTGCTTAATATTTGGGCTCAATATCCAGGACATATTTGAAGACCTGTGTTTGATTCTGTTTTTCCCTCTAATAATTTGTTATAATTGTGGCAATGGATTCAATTGATGGAAAAGATAGATCTTGAAAATGGGGTTGAGGTACATGAGGTTTCTTGAAACTTTGAATCCTATAGTAAAACATAGACCTGTGTCAACAGTGAATTTGGAGTGAAAGCTCAGGTTGGAGTTGGCAAAGGGAAATAGAGTGCTCCCTGGCCAGTGTACAGAGTACACTTTTTTGAGAAGTCTTGCCACTTCTAAGATGCACACAAGAACTATTTGCATATTACTCCCAAGCCCTTTAATATACTGAGACTAATACAGAGGGATAGAATCTTCCAAGGTAAGTTCGTGAATTAGTTCAGTGCTTATATTAAGTCCAAATTCTAGAGAGTCTTATAGCTCCCAAATCTTTGGAACTAGGTTAGAACTGTACGTGGTGATGTATCACTCTGATTTACCTTCAATGAAGGATTTGTTTTCTCAGCTGCTGGAAAGCCTATTGGTTGAAAGCCTCCAAATGCCAACCCCTTTATGAGTTTGCCTTAGCTGCAGGGAGTCTCTTCACCCATTGTCATGCCCTTTCAGGCATGGCCCACATGCCTTGATGAACATGGCAGTAGTATAAAGGCTGGATATTTTAGCCCATTGAAAGGCAATTCTAATGGACATTTCAGCTTCATAACTCATCTTGGGGTTGACTGAGACCATTTCAGCAGAGTTTCTCCCTCTGCCTCATTCTTTTCCATCATATCCTTTCCACAGCTATAATCCCTAAGGATTTTCATAATAGAATCCTGAACATTGTGTTAGATCTCTAATCACTCAGCTAGCAAAGTGAACCTCATCACCGGTAATTGGTAAAACACAGATAGACCCTAACAAAAAGTGGCAGTTCAGTTATTAAAACTTTCACTGGTATTAATTGGAATGATATTCCAATGGAAGAGGTTGCATTTGCTGGTGATATTATCAGGTTTTAAAAAAGTATAGGTAGAAAAGGAATATGGAATTGGATGTCTATTGCTGAGCTTGATGGAAGTCCTAAAAAATATAAAGAAAGGCTTAGAACAATTAAAAGGCAATTACACGTCAAATGTGAAAGCCAGATGGCTTCCTTAGCAGTTATATAGAGGCTTTCATCTCTTACACCTGGAAAGCAGAGAAAACTAGGGACCAGGCCCACGACTTAAGACTAAGAATAGGACCTCCAGAACGATGAATTGAGGAACTCCATGGACCCCCTTCCCAGTGAGATAACCATAACTGCTGAAAATTATATATAAATAAAGAACCATTTAAAGTCTCTACTATATCTCACTAAGAACAGCAAGAATCTGTGGCATCTGAGCCACAACAGCTATTTCCTCCCCTCCATATCTCAGTTCCACATAGTAGGAACTCCACTTTAGGTTGCAGCCAAGAACACAGGACTCCCTCTCCCCCTGGCTACATGCTACCCTTCACTCTGGCTCCCAGTAGAATGATTCAGTATCTCTGGAGGACAGACAGGCCATTAGCATTTCTGAAGCTTTCATCTCTGTGTTTCACAGACTCTATTCCATGCATGAATGGCTGAGAAGTTTAGGACTTTCTTTCTCTATCTAGCTCCCACATGTAGGGTTGAAGTGCTACTCCAGGCTCATAGAGCCAAGAACACTGGTGCCCTGTTGCTCTCACCTCCATTCACTTATATAGTTGGAGGTTCCTTTCCAGGAAAGGCAAGCCAAGAAGAACAAAGGCTGCTACTCTAGCTATTTTTTTGTTGTTAGTTTTACTATGAAATGAAAAAGAATAATAAGATATGGAGTTAGTGATATGGCTCTTATTAATAATCAATAACAGCAATAGAGAATGTTCTCGAATCATACAGATTTTTAAAAGTACATTCAAAGTAGATAGCAGTAGACCTAATATTTTACTTATATCTTTCAGTTAAAATCTGGCTATCCAAATTATTGGATTAATCCTTAACCAATAATCTCTTATTGATTAATGTGGTTAGAGCAGTGTTATCTTCTAGACTTTTTAGTAGTAATGCATATTTTTTAAATATAAGCTGTAATTAATAATCAAAGGTAATCTACTGTCATTGTAGCTACTTTTTTATTATGAAAAGCACTTAGAAAAAATGCAAAAAATATTTTTATTTCTAACTCCCCAGGTAGAAATATATCTGATTTTTTAATGTCTTCCTAGCAATCTAATATTCTTCAGAGACTTAAAACTGTCCAGGCACTTGAACTGAGACACATACTGAAAGATTTGGTCATACTATTTTTTGAAATTTTTATGTTTTTGCCCATTAAATAAAAAGAAATATTTTAACCCATGTCCTTAAGATGCTATATAGAACACATAAAACAATAGATGACACTTGTCTTACTATTTCAATTCCATCCCTCTGAAGATATAGAAGTTTATTTATACTATGGATCTAGAGGTATAGGGGAGCCCTCTATGGTGGGTGGAGTTTACCAGCGCCATTTTGGAAGTAAGCACCTTCTCACTCACAGGGCTACTGTTCTTGGTGATGATGGCTGCAACTCTGTCTCTTGCCTCTCTCCCAGGCAAGAAGGTAAAGGGGGTAGAAACTGCAGGACCCTCACACTTGTGCTTATGTTTCTTTGGCAAGAACTGAATCACATAACTATTTCTACCAGAAAAGGACATCATGAAGTTATTATATATATATATATATATATACTTTAAATTCTAGGTTACATGTGCACAACATGCAGGTTTGTTACATATGTATACATGTGCTGTGTTGGTTTGCTGCACCCATTAACTCATTATTTCCATTAGGTATTTCTCCTAATACTATCCCTCCCCCATTCCCCCCACCTCACGACAGGCCCCAGTGTGTGATGTTTCCCACCCTGTGTCCAAGTGTTCTCATTGTTCAATTCCCACCTATGAGTGAGAACATGTGGTGTTTGGTTTTCTGTCCTTGCGATAGTTTGCTCAGAATGATGGTTTCCAGCTTCATCCATGTCGCTACAACGGACATGAACTCATCCTTTTTTTATGACTGCATAGTATTCCATGGTGCATATGTGCCACATTTTCTTAATCATTGTATTATAGAGGAAATGGGGAAAAGGAATTGAAACAGATTTTGAATGAAATAATTTACAGAATCTGCCACAAATTTGTACGTAACATTTTGTTAAGCCTGATATATATATATATATATATATATGAGACAAGGTCTCATCCTATCACCCAGGCTGGAGTACAGTGGTATTAACACAACTCACTGTAACCTTTACCTCCTGGGCTCAAGCGACCCTCTCCTCTCAGCCTCCTGAGCAGCTGAGACCACAGGCACACACCACTACGCCTGACTAATTTTTAAATTTTTGTAGAGACAGGGTCTTGCCATGTTGCTCAGGCTGGTCTCAAACTCCTGGGTTCAAATGATTCTTTCACTTTGGCCTCCCCAAATACTGGGATTACAGGTATGGGGCACCATGCCTAGACTATACATTCTTTATAAATATCCTGTAAAATAACAGACTATATTCTTTATAAATATCCTGTAAAATAATCAATGTAGTGCCATTGATTACTACAGTATTTGTATTACTGTAAATAATTGTACTATATCTTGTTTAAGTGAATATATTTAAGTATTTCCTAAGTGTAATGTTAAGTAAAACTTGAAAATTTAGACAATGGGATAAAGTAGTAGTACACATTTTATAATTTAAATCATGGAACTCTCTTTTATTAGCTGTATAATTTGAGGCATGTTGCTTAATCTCTTTGTACTTCAGTTCCATCATATTTGAAATAGGGATGGTAGCCCATGTACAGTAAACTTGTGGCACAGAATAGATATGATAATATATGGAAGCCCTTAAAATAAAGTCTGGCAAGTAGCTTGAGTTCACTTACCCGCTTACCTATTTTTCTTTCATTAAAATACTGTTTATTTAAATTTATTATCTAATATATTCTTTTATCTAAATATAAACTCTGTATTTATTTTAAAAGTGCGTACTATCAAAATTGGGAAGATACCAAAACAAGGTTTACAAAAATGACACTAATGATTTTCACAAAACTACAGATTTTTTATAAAATCCACAGAAACCAACAACATGTGTGTTTGTTTCAAAAAAAGGCTTCCCTCCCCATCGATTTTAAAATAAACTCAAAACTCTTATTGTTTAGCCATAAGTTCAAACTACACAACCAGCTGAGTTTTAGTGCATGCTACTTAGTTTTAATCCAGTTACATAAGACATCTGTAAATTTGTTATATAACCTATAGAGAAATTTCAGGGAGTCATTTACACACTCCAGAATATGGATTGTCTAAAAACCTCCTAGTAGAGAGATGTGGGGTGTGATTTTTAAAACAAAGATTTTATTTTTTGTCAGAAGCTGTGATTCACTGGTTCTGCCTCTTTATGGAACACCAAATACGTGCTCTTTGACCTCTGTGTAATTTATTTAAACCCAAGCTCAATAACTTTAAATGCAACTATCATCACAACACTTCAAACAATGGTCAGCGATCTGTGAAGATGCAATGCACTGTCTCATTAAACCAAAAACCCCGACAGTCTGAAATAAACACAATCTAACTGCCTTGCAATTAGATATGGTATCTTACAAAAATATGCACAGCACAACCTTGACCTTTGTACTAATTCAACGTCCCTGGCAGCTGACTCTTCTTCCACACACACACACACACACCTCCCTAAATAGTCTTGAATGTCAAACAACTTATTATTTACAAAGGCATCACTGTCAAATACCCACAAGTATGCTATTTTCTTCCCAGAAGATCTGGCTGTCTTGCATAGCAGGCTTTGTGTTCTTACAGCTTTGAATCTTTAAGGAAGATGTCAGAGTCAGGTAAAGCTGTGAGAGTCAGAAATGGGATAACAGCAGGATGGAGCAAACCAAGGAAGCAGAGATATGGGGATCCCAGAGTAACCATTGATTCAGAGAGTGGAAAGGAGAAAGCATGTCAGGGAATGGTATTGCAGCTGTGGCTACATGAGTATGTGAGCCAGAATGGAGATTTGTGACATGCAGACATGGAGGTGTGGGCTGAAAAATAGATGGGTTTTGAATACCCAGCAATGGTTCATACCAGTTGTAAAATTGTGCTTTAATTTATATACTTGATAGATATTTATTAAACATGTACCTATGTCCTAGGTACTTTGCTAACTGCTGAGGATATTGTGTTATAAAAAGACAGACATGGTTGTTCCCCTAAAAGAGATTACTGTCAAGAACATCTTAGAGTAAGGGTGAAGGAGAATATCAGTTCAGGTCCAGCAAGGCAAATGGGAACATGCAAAAATTGGTAGTGCAATTTCTGCAATGGGGGTACCAGATATGAGTGTGAGCAATATTAGGAAGGAAACTCAGCAACAGGGGAAGTGATCTATTATGGAGAAAGCTACTTAGAGGATTCACTGTGTATTTTACATTTCCCAGTGTTGCCTGTGATATTATGCTTCTTATTTTTTTTTTTTTAATCATTACGATGCCTTGTCTTCTTAGTAGATTGTGATCAGTGCTTAGCCCATAGAAGGTGCTCAATAAATAGTCTATTGAATAAATGACTGAGTTAGCAAGGTCAAAGTCGAATCCTAACAAAACAACCTCAGTGATAAGCTAGCGAAAAACTCCTGTGGCCTCCTTGCCTTGGGCAGGAGAAGTCTCAGGGTCTGGGGTACGACGGGCCTGTACTGGGAGCTTGTCACCCAGTAGCCATGTGAGGTAACACCTGCTGTGCCATTAAAAAGTAAATGTGATGACTGTTTTCCAGAGAGAAACAAGCTAAGCAAGGATGCAATTCTGTTCTGCAGCACAGAACTTTTCCCCTTTCTTTTTTCGCGGTAGGCCCAATCAAAACTAGGCTTGAGAGGCTGCAAACAGAAAGTCAAGGTAAATAAGTGTCAAGGTTATTCAAGGGGCCCCTGAGCTGTGGTATTCTGCGTAACTGCTGAAAAGAGTCAATCTAAGAGACTTGGGCATCTTGCCATTACAATCAGGTTTAATCTAAACGGAGATTTCAAAAAAGAAAGAAAGAAAGAAAAAAGTAAAGAACCCTTCTACTTCCATGGGATCTGGCCTTTGGAGCAGCTACCTGAGAAGTATCACTTGAGGCTCTGATATCAAACCATCAGTTTCACAAATGGTTGAGATTGCAGGTTAAGTAAAGGAGTTCGTTTCTGATGAGTTTCACATCAGGGGACTGTGCCTACCACCCTTTGAGGTTTCAAAAATAGCAACACACATGTTACTTCTATCTAAGAGGAGCCAAAGTGCAGACAGGTTGACCTGAAGTGTTCATTAACAACAGCTGGAAAGGGAAGAAATCATGTGCACATCTAACCTAGATTTAAAACTATTAATTTTTCCTTCAATTTCAAAGCTGTTCTGCTTTCATAGTGCACCATTTATCTCGTACAAAAAAGAAAATACCTTCAAATGATTCCCTTGTTATTCTTTTTATTATTTAATATATATGAGAACATTCCTGGCATACTATGTCATATATGACCTGAAGAGGCACTGCAGTTTAATAGAAATAGCGGAGATAAGGCATATAAAGCT
This sequence comes from Piliocolobus tephrosceles, assembly GCF_002776525.5. Taxonomy (NCBI): domain Eukaryota; kingdom Metazoa; phylum Chordata; class Mammalia; order Primates; family Cercopithecidae; genus Piliocolobus; species Piliocolobus tephrosceles. Next base: position 1,639,273 of record NC_045438.1, read on the forward strand.
CTTGGCACAGTACTTGGCACAGACGTGGTAGGCATTGAGTCAGTGTCTGTGCTTATCCTTCACAATAGGAGATTTTGAATAGGTGACCTGATTTTGAGTTCTGGCTCTGTCTCTTGCTAGTTGGGTGACTTTCACAGTTAAATGCCCCTTCAGATTTGCCTTGGCTTTCTCGTGTAAGCCATAAAGCCAAAAGTTTAAAAAGTAAAAGGGAAAACAAAAATGTTGACCAGGAAAATACAAACCCAAAGAAAGCTATGTGACTAGTTTTTTTTTTTGTTTGTTTGTTTGGTTAAGTTAAAATAGCTAACAAAGACAAAGAATTGGTAAAAAATAAACAAATAAATAAATAGTCACTGGAAAAAAGATTCAATTCACTTAGAAACTGTAGCAATTGTAAATATACACGTAACTAATAAAATACTTTTAGCATAAATTAAATTAATGAAACTGCAGAAAGGAATTTATGAATGTACCATCACAGTGGAATATTTCAGCAGATTTTTCTCATTAATCAAGAGATCAAATGACCATAAAATGAGTTAAGATAGAGAACACTTGAGTTTTGCAATTAAAAAGCTTGAGTTAATATTTGACTTACTAATAATGTAACACTTAAGGCAAAATAATTTTTGGCATACTTTTGTGAGCAAGATGGGTGGGTGCCACAATTTATTACATTGGGACAGTAAGCATAAACTGGGGATTAATGTAGGGCAACTAGTCACATGGAAACCCTTACCTTTATAGAACTTTCTCTCTAATAATTATAGAAGAAACAATCCTCTCAAATACACACACAGATCTTTTTTTAAAAAATGAGCATTTACCTGGCCACAATCAAGTATCAATGTATTTTTAGAAAGCATTATTATATAACACTAGACTATGATGTTTTCTGAGCTCAGTGATTATTTGGAAATTAGGCCTTAAAACACATTTTTAAACTGCTCATAGGTAAAAGAAGAAATTATAATAAAATTTAAAGCAATTATAACTAAATAATAAAGAATATAGAAAATAATATGTGGGAGACAGCAAAGTTAATACCTTAGAGAAAAATTCTGAACATAAGTAGTAAAACTAGAAAGGAAAGAGCTAAAAATAATGTGCTAAGCATCTAAATTAAGAAATTAAAGGTGAACAGTTAAATAAATGCAGAGGAAGTAGAAGAAAGAGATAAGACAAGAACTAAAATTAATAAAATAAAAGAGAGCTAAAATACCTTCTAAAAAACCAAAAGCTGTTTCTTTGAGAAACATAAAAATAGACTAATTTTGTGATATTGCTCAAGAGAAAAAGAGGCTAGGTGCAACTAAAATATTAAGGATGAAAAAAGGGATAGATGTACAGATAAAGAAGAGATTGGAACATAATAAAGGAATATTATGACCAACTTTATGACAAATCTCTTGAAAATATACCAAAATTATATTTACATATGTCTAATTTAAATCTACATCTCTATATATGAAAAGACTTTTTAAATGACCAGTCACCACAAAAATATTAGCTAAAAATAGGCACTAGATATAATGCAGGGAAAAGCTGGAATCAAAGAATCTTCCCTCATCCAATACTTAATACAATGAGCAGAAATTATTAAAATTAGAGTAACCATTTGGGTCAAGTTTAACTCCATGTGATAAAAATCCCCAAAGAGTAGTAAGCTTAAGAATGTGCTGCTTTTTTCCTTCCAAATAAAAGAATCCTGGTAGCATCATGTAGCTGTCAGTAACCTAGGCTTATCCCAGCTTTTGACTCCTTTATTCCTGCAGTGAAATTTTTGTTCTCATGTTCCAAGATGGTGGTTGGAGTTCTATCCATTAACTTTTTATGTTAAGCCAGCAGCAGAATGAAGAGGAGAAAAGAACAAATGGAACATGCCTGCTATCTTTTAAGGATATTTAGTTGAAAATGTTGGAAAATATTTCCACCTGTGTTTTAATGGCCAAACTTAGTGACATGCACACGCCTGCTTACAACAGATACTGGCAAGTAGAATTTTTATTCTGAGCAGCCATGTACACAGCAATAGAACAAATGTTCTACGGATGAAAGTAAGAAGATATAATGAGTGTAGACAACCACTATTCTCTGATGCAGCCAAGCAGTGAACTCTCTGGCAGCATCCAAATATGGAAAGATATTCAAACGCATAATATACATTTGGAAAAGTAACTGGTTCTCGTATGTTGCAGTTTAATCCTCATTTTCTTCTGTACCTCTCCAGTGCCATAAAGTGGAAAGAGGATGAATTGAAAACATTCTGAGAATTCTTATTAATATTTCTCAATTTAGAGAGATGCAGATTAAGAGGGCGATTAAGCAGCCTGGAGAAAATTTCTGAAAAACCCCTTAAAAAGAGACAGTTCTCTATGCCAACAGCAGGTCTCAGGTTCTCAGACAAGGCAGGAGAAACCACCAGGGGTCACTGTGTTCCAGGAGAATAGTCAAAACTGTAACTGGAACCTTCCATAGGAATAATAGACACCTGAACTCAGTGAAATCAATTCTGCTAAAGGACACTTAACACAGTCTCAGCAGAGAGAGCAGAGCCCTGGCTATCCAAAAATGACTGCACTCAAACATATAGAGCTTTTTTTCTGTAAACTGCTCAACCTAAAAAATCTAAAAAGTACATGTAATAGCGAAACCCCAGTTCTCAAACTGCAGCTCAGAGAAAGTGCCAACCAGATATCAGGTAAGCCTGAGTGGTGACAAGAAAAGTTCACCATATTTTGTAGGGGAAAATAGAAATCCTGGATAAAGCTGCCAATATTAAGCATTGAAGAAGAAAATATGTAGCCTAACAACTAAACAAACTTTCTATAGAAAAATAAAGAAAAGAAAAAGACAGAGATCCCAGAGTGCAATTGAGCATCACCCAAAGAAAAGTAAAACAAATATGTGTAGGTTATTTCTGCCTAGAACTTACAAAGCTTGATTGGGTACAGTGGCTCACGCCTGTAATCTTAACACTTTGGGAGGTCAACACAGGTGGATGGCTTGAGCCCAGGAGTTCAAGACCAGCCTGCTCAACATGGCAAAACCCCATCTCTACAAAAAATACAAAAATTAGCCGGGTGTGGTGGTGTGTGCCTGTAGTCCCAGCTACTTGGGAGACTGAGGCAAGAGGATCACTTGAGCCCAGAAGGTCAAGGCTGCAGTGAGCCGTGATCACCACTGCACTCTAGACTGGGTGACAGAGCAAGTCCCTGTCTTAAAAAAAAAAAAATTACAAAATTCATCTTAATAGAATAACTCAATGATGTAATACTATTATAGAATATTCTAATTATAGATCTGACGAACACATTTGACGTATGATAGAATGGATTACATATTGCTCAAAACTGAATCCCTAATTTGCAGAAAAACCATGAATACTGAGAATAAATGAAGAAGAAAGGGGCGAAGTGATTAAAGAAGTTAGAAAGAGAATAGAGGAGCCAAATAATGATTATCAGAGTCCCCAAGGTAGAGAATCCCCCCAAATTAAGAAAAACTATGAACAGAAATGTAATTTAAAAGTTCCCTGAAGTAAAAGGAGAACTGAACTTGAAAATCAAAGGAACTTGCATTATGCTATGAAATCTTGCTATAAAATCATCAATATTAAGACAAATTCTTAAGTTATTGAACCGTAATGATAAAGAACACTTCAGGCATCAGGTTTAGTAAAGAAAGTCAATTAATAAGAACATTCATAGGTAACAACATAGCCAATACCAGAAGACAACGAGCAATTTCAGTTTTGAGGGAAATAGAATTGATTTCTTGTTCAATTATAAAGATATAAGACAATTCAAATTATGAAAGAATCAGACAATATTCATGACATCTTTTTGACAAAATAACTGGAAGTGTCTGTAGTAATCCAGGCAAGGAATAATAGTAATTCAGATCAAGGTGGTAAGATTAGAGATGATGGAAGAAGTCAAATTCTAGAGTTACTGCTAATGTGGAGCTAGCATGACTTTTCTCATGGAATGGATATTGATCATGAGAGAAAAGGGTTAAAGGGTTAAACAAATCCCAGGTTTTGTTTAGTTGTTTGTCTGATTTTTGCCTGAGTTTCTGAATGGATGTTGTTATCATCATCTGAAATGTAAAAGGTGGCAAATGGAGCAGGTGGTTTCATTGTTTTGTTTTTTGGCTGATTAGAAGTCAATCAAAGGTTTTTATTTTGGGCACATTAGATTGGAAGCGTGTGTTATATATCAACATATAATTTGATACGTGAGTTGGAATTTCAGGCAAGACCACAGGGCACAAGTTATCAGGGCGTTCTCAACACATACTTGGTTTTAAATCTATGTAAATCGATGTGAATGTAATTATAGGAGAGATCCGAAGACTTAAGTCTTGGAGCTCTACAATACTAAAATTTCAAAGTGAAGGTACAAACAAAGGTAGCTGAAATCTAGTGTCCTGGAAGCCAAGTGAAGACAGTGTTTCCAGGAGGAGGGAAGGATCAATTGTATTAAATACTGCTGATGGTTCATGTAAAATAAAAACAAATAATTGACTAGGGAATTTAGCAATGCAAAGGTTATTGATAAAGTAGTTTCAGTGCACTGATGAGAGTAAAAGTGTAATTGGAGTAAATTTAAGAAGAAAAATGTAGGAAGAGCAGTTGGAGACCAAGTACAGTAAAAACAAAAATAGAAGATATTTGAGTGGTGGATGCATTTCTTCATATTTTTTTTTCTCAGTAGAGGGCCAACCAGTAATGTCTAAAACTGATGAATAGTGTTAACACAAAGATTCCATATATTCATGTTTTATACAAGCTTAACAAATATCTTTTAGGAGAAAACTCTTTGATCAAGAAAGAATTATTAATGCTATCTAAACTATTTTCTTAAGTTTAGCAGTTTTCTTACATATTTATTCTATGAAACTGAGACAAAATTAATATCCTATATTACATGATACTACTTACACATTTTTATGGCTTACGTATTTAATTATTTTGTCTCTTTATATGTATAAGGAGGTGTATAGAATGGTATTTCTTTAATGTCCACTTTTCTTTATAATTTACTTTGCTGCTTCAAATTTAGTAAAGAATTTGTATTTTATATTGTAATAAAATCATTAAAATTAATTATTCTTTAACATAATTCTTAAAGACAACATGGCAAATGATTTGTTTTTCTAAGACCAGCCGAGCGGGCACAAAAGAACCAGCGAGTAGGCAAGTGTAGAAGCAAAACTGCAAGTTTATTTTGGTAACCTAAGGTGTGGGCAAGAGGTCTGTTGGCCTCCGGCAAAGGAGGCCGGCAGAGTCCCCCGGTGGGGCTCTCCCCCGGAGTTCCGGCAGTCCCGACATCCCTGTGGGGCTGGGAAGTCCGTGTGGGACCCAGGCCAAGAGCGGCTTTTCTAGGAGTGGGAGGGCAATAGGCGGGGCACGGGCGTGTAGGGGGAGTTCCGCAGGTGCGACCAGGTAAATCTTGGTCTCTTCGGATTGACGTCACCTGGCGCATGCCCAGTTGGTCTGCACCTTCCCGGGTTGCCGGCTGCATTTTCGGGCAGGCGGGAAAAGTTGGTGAAGAAGAACCCGGAAGTGCACCATCCTGCCTCCGTTCCTCCAAACAGTAAATACCTCAGCATAAAGGTAAACAAATATATGCCATTAAATCTTGAAATAAAGCATGTAGATGAAGTTTGATTTCCTTTCTTCCCAACTCTTGTTCCGCATCCACGTCTCTGTTAACCCCTGTGCCCAATGCGAGGCACAGGCACAGCTGTGCTCCCGGTTCAGCATTACTATATTTTAACTTGCTAATAATTGCTGCCTAGTTATTAGATGATGGCTATGCTCTAAAATTACCAGAACATGTTTCTCAAAAGGGAACTGATTTAGATAAGTCACATTCAGTCTTGAACCAGTTATAAGTGGCACCTAAATTATCCAGATGTGTTTACAGTTAATAAAAGAGTTTGTTGATTGGGCATTGTTTAAATTAAATCATTAATACTTAAAATCCTTCCAGCTTAGAGTCTCCCTCATGCTGTTATGTCCATGGAAGTGCTGCTAAACCCTCAACGTATTTTCAGGTTGAAGAGACTCTGTGTCTAAAGTTAATATATTTGTCACTGTATTTATACTTTTCTACAATAGATATGAATGTAGATTCCATTGTATCTATCATTAACTATAAAGGCAATTCAACAGAATTATTTTGATATAAGGAAGAATTGCCATCAAGCTGAATATAATGAAATGTGTGACAAACCTTTGAAAAACCAATGTTAGTAAATTATCAAGGAGAAAGAAAATAAATTTCATCCAACATTTATTTTTATAATTTCTCAGAGGATCGCTAATTCAAAATGTATCTGTTACTCATAGTTTACTTATATGGAGCTAAATGTTTAATGAAAGTTTTACTTGAAATTTCTATGGGACATTTTGAGGACAAAAAGATGTGCAGTGTTATGGTACAGGCAAATTTTTCTTGGTTTAAAGACAATTTATAGCAAAACAAGGATTGAAAAATGAGGTTTCACTAAAAGAAATATTATCTTTTTATGCTGTTCTTTGAATTCATTCATCTTATGTGCCATTAAAATAGCAATTTTAAAGGTGACACTTTAAGTTTTGATAAGATATGGGTTTGGAGAGATTCTATGCTTTGACAACAGTGGACTGTAGATGAGCAGTGTTCTAAATTGCAGAAAAGATAGTGGAAGGTTTAAAGAAACACAATCTTTTTTTTCAAACAATTTTCTCATACATTATTCTAAACTGTCACGAAATGTTTCTACATTTCTTTTCTAAGTCAAAATTAAAAGGCAAATTCAAACTTATTTAATATTAACAATCCTGTTTTATTTAATATATTTTTATTTATTATTTTCATTCATGTAGGCTAAGGAAATATTACTTGGGTTAAGAAAATCATATCTGACCTAAAAAATTGTGACAGAAACATATTAATTGGTTTAAATGAACATCCTGAAAAAGCATTTAGTTGATTGACCTGCTATCTGAAATATGTATTGAACATTTAATGTTTTTTTTTTTTTTTTTGAGACGGAGTCTCGCTCTGTCGCCCAGGCTGGAGTGCAGTGGCCGGATCTCAGCTCACTGCAAGCTCCGCCTCCCGGGTTCCTGCCATTCTCCTGCCTCAGCCTCCCGAGTAGCTGGGACTACAGGCGCCGCCACCTCGCCCGGCTAGTTTTTGTATTTTTTTTAGTAGAGACGGGGTTTCACCGTGTTAGCCAGGATGGTCTCGATCTCCTGACCTCGTGATCCGCCCGTCTCGGCCTCCCAAAGTGCTGGGATTACAGGCTTGAGCCACCGCGCCCAGCCGAACATTTAATGTTAAGTATGGAGACTGAACAATTTGCTTGGAGGCCCAACAGTCAGCCCTTAAGGGAGCAGTATCTAAAGAAAGAAGGTCAAAAAGGTGCAAGTGAACATGTTCATGGCATGTCAAAATGTTCCAGAAATTTATGAAGATATTTTTTTTTCTAGTCTACTATGGAAAATAAATTTTTACTCCCAATGTCATAAGGACATTGTGGTGTGCTGGAACTGAATTATAACTCTAAGCTCCATTCATACTGAACTTTTGTGTATTCTTTATCTGCTCAGACTGGCCATTAAGCCCCTTTCCCAATAGGTTAGCCAGGCTATAAACAATGGAAGCAAGCTACTGACAAGCTTCAATAAATTTTCAAATGAAGAACACCTTTCCATATGCTATGTATCATCAAATAACCGTGTTTCCCTCTTACCCCCAATCCAATCAATATCACATATTTTATTTACTTTAGATTAAAAAACAACTCAAATCCCCCAAAATAACAAGTAAAGAACTCTCAAAGAATTACCTGTTTTTGTATATCAGTATTATAAAAACCAGATAAAAAATAGTTGAAATAACAAAAGTTTGAATAGGATATCTCAGATATTTGTGAAAAGTGCACAAAGTACTAGCCGACCAAAGTTTGATATCATAGCGTTTATGTGACTTACTTACTTACTTCCTTTCTTCTCCTTCTCCTTCTCCTTCTCCTTCTCCTTCTTCTTCTTCTTCTTTCTTCTTCTTCTCCTTCTTCTTTTCCTTCTTCTTTTTTTCTTTCTTTCTTTCTTTCTTTCTCTCTTTCCTTCCTTTTTTCTCTTTCTTTCTTCTTTCTCTCTTTCTCTTTCTTTCTACTTTCTTTCCTTTATTTATTTCATTTTTCCCTTCCCTTCCCTTCCCTTCCATCCCCCCCCTTCCTTTCCCCCCCTTCTCCTCCCTTCCCCTCCCCTTGTCTCCCTTCCCCTCCCCTCCACTCCCCTTCCTTTTCTTGACAGAATCTCACTTTATCACCCAGGCTGGAGTGCAGTAGAGTGATCTCAGCTCACTGCAGCCTGTGCCTCCCAGGCTCAAGCAATCCTCCCACTTTAACCTCCCAACACACTGGGATTGCAGGTGCATACTGCCATGCTTGGCTAATTTTTTTAAAAACATTTTTTGTGTGTGGTTTTGTAGAGATGGGGTATGACTATATTGCTGAGGCTGGTCTTAAACTTCTGGGTTCAAGCAGTCTTCCTGCCTCAGCCTCCCAAAATACTGGGCTTACAGGCATGAGCCACCGCACTCCACCTGACTACCTACTTTCTTTATGCCTTCTTCCCAGGTTAAAATTCTAAGATTCATATTATTTGTTGAAAATACAAACTATTGTTCTTTAATGATATAATTTATTCATTAGATAGTGCTTCATAGTTTCAGATAGTCATATTTCAAATGCAAGTATTCTGGTCTTTGATTAAAATTTATTAATTTCAATTTAAAAAATTAAAAGTCCGCCTTATAGTTCCGCTAATTCAGCATACATTTTTACAATTATACGAGAAGACAATGCTACTTAAAAAAAGGTGGATTGCTTTTATATCACTTGGAGTATGGAAGTATTTCTTACGGACCAAGTTTTTTTCTTGAATCAAAAGCAAAAATGGAAATTCATGATTACTTACAATTCAGTTTTTCTTTTTGATTGAAATCTTACAGAGATTTTAGTTTTCCAGAGGAGGCTTTTTCCAATCTATCCATGCTAGAAACCCTTTTGTTTCTTAGGATAATTGACCTATTCTTCTTGATTTTAAAATTAAGAAAAAAGAAAGGTTATTCTTATCCTGCCCTCATCTTCTGTTATAAGATGAGGCGCATATGGCTTGACATCACTGGGCTACATAAAGTTTTGATAGTTTCAATGGTATATCTTCTAATTCACTTATATTTTGTTAAGTTTGTTATTTTTTGTTTCTCAGATGATAGAAATTGCTGAGGTGGGATTAGAAAATCCACTCCTGTCTCCTGTCCTCGAAATGATGACCTAAGAAGGGATACAGGAAGGAAATACTTTGTTCATTGAAAATTTGAAATGTGATAAAATGAACATGTTTATTTACCAGACCTGTATTCACTGAAAACTTATGTACTTATTGACATCTCAAAAATTGTCTAAAAATTTCAGAGAGTAAAAAACTCATCAACAATATCTGGGGGATTACAATAGGGTGAGATCAAAAAAAGAAAAAAATAAGTTATTTAAATTGGCATCCCATCTCCACTGAACTTTGTTCTCTGTCAAACATTCTTATTTACTTTTCCTCTCATAAGAGACTTGTGAATTAATTACATCTATTTACAATTTCTTTCCTGATGTGAATATTTAAATTATATCATATTCCCAATATACATTATAATTACCAGAGAATAAAAACTTTGAACCACCCTCTATATCTGATGTCTTTGGATGAAATGATGTTTATACAAGATTCCTGTATTAAGGAGGTTTAAACTTGAGTTCCAGAAGCAAAACATAAATAAAACAAGCAAAATAACAATAAAGGACATCTCTTATTGTAACACGATAGGTGATGAACAAATAACAAATGTTAAAATAACTTTAACAGGCATTAATCTTTTGGTTGTGGAAAATTGAAGAATAAGTCACAAGAAGGGAGAAATTAGAAAATAATCCTTGAAAGATTCATTGGAGGACATTCCAGTCCAGAAACAGATACGGAAATTTGGGAGATCAAGAACCACTTTGGCTGATATAAAAAGCCCCTTTGAGTTTGTGCTTCCTTAGTATAAAATAAAATGACTTTTTAAAGTGTTAAATTAGATAACGTATGTGATGTGCTTAAGAGTACTGAGTACCTAGTAGGTGTTTAATACATGGATTATTTTCTGTAATATAAAAAAGGTTATAGACAGAATTTTGGAGTTTACTAGGGATAGCAAAACTCTAGAGCTTCAATTGTGTTCTTTAGGAAATAGAATGCCCTGACAATTTTTTGATTGAGGAGTGGGTATGTAAAATATGGGTATCAGGAACCAATACTGTTGTTTAGCTGGATTACAGTAACCAATACTAATGAGATGAGAACATGCACAAGAGTGGAAGCAGGGGAAATGAGCAACAAATGCCAAAGACAAATTCAGATTTGTAGACTGTCTAAATATCATGGAAGGATTAGTGGCCAGGAATGAATGAGGAAGCCAACTTAGTAAATATTTGTGAAGTCCTCTCCAGGAGACTTGTGCTTTCTAGATCATAAAGAAAAGATCATGAAAGATACAACTTTCTTCTCAAAATGCTTGTGGAATTATAATTATGTGTCCCCCAGAACAAATTACTTCTCCATGCCTCAGTTTCCCCATCAGCAAAATCAGGGTGATGAAAAACTCTTTCTCACAGAATTATGGCAAAGATTAAATAAATTATACTATAAAAGCACTTTGTACAGTGGCAAATATATATATATATATATGTGTGTGTGTGTGTGTGTGTTGCTTTTATTTTTATTAAAATACAGAAAATGAGAGTGCAGACAAGGTATAGAAGCCCGCAGAAAAGAAAATCATGAATGATTAGAACTGGGCAATGATGGGAGGGAGGAAAAGGAAAGGCCTCATTAAGGAGGCAATAAACAGTGTGGGGACAGCATAGCTTATTATAACTTTGGGATGAAGTAGACTTGTTTTACATCTCAACTCCACCAATATTTAGTGAGTGACTTAGCCTCTCCCTGCCAAAGTTTCCATATCAATAAGATGGAAATAATAACAGCTCCCATTTGAACAGATTTTGCTGAGACTCAAACTGGTTAGTAAGTGCTCACAGTACTGAACCCATAGTGAGTGCTTCAAAAAATGGGAGCCATTGAACAGGGATATCCAATTTAGTAAATACTTATTTTTTTAATATTTATTTACATATATGATAAATATTCACAGAAATATTTAGCTAACAGGATTTTGAAGGAATCATAGGACTTTTCTAGGCACACTAGTGAGGAAGAACATGCTGAGCAGAGGAACTGCACGTGTGAAGGCAGAGAAATACGAAAGGTATGCAGCGTGTACGGCACTGCCTGCACAGGGTAAGGCTGGAAACAAATGGCAAGGGAGTCTGGTTGCCTGAAGTTTATTTCGGAGAAGGGACAGTGCTCAAGAAAGGTGTTCTTAAGCACGTGTTCAATGGCTTGCTCCATCTGTGAGGCAAGGGAGAGATAATTATGAGATTTTTTTTTTTTTCTGGACACTGTTGTGAAATATACAAACATGATTTTTTTTTTTTTTTTTTTTGGCATGAAATGAGTGCATTTGAGTGCATACCAGGAGCAAGAGAGGTTTAGGAGAATGAGTATCAGACAAGAAGACTTTTAGGTTTTTTGTTTGTTTGTTTGTTTTGCTTTTTGTTTATTTGGTATTTCAGGTGTAAGATAATGAACACTTGAATTAAGGTTTGGGGATGGATGAAGTTGATATTAAGAAGGTAACATGTAAGTCAAGGACAGGTGGGGCAGTGACTAACAACATGGTTTTGGCTTTAGAAGTTGGGTGGATGGTGGTCTCACTAATAAATTAGAGAATATAAAAAGATACTCAAGCTTATGAGAAGGTAGGATGACAGATTGTTAAATGCTGAGTTTGAAATTTCTCTAGAGCATCAGGCCTGGTAGAAACATAAACATAAGCAAGTTTTTAAGATGAGTTTGGTTAGAGGTGAAGGTGATTGGTTTTGATTGACAAAGATTTAAAGCAAGCAGTTTGTGCAATAAAATTGAAATTTAGGAAAGGATACGAAGCTGTAATTACAGCTGAACGACAAGAAATTTTAAGCCCTATTGGAGAGATTGAATAAAGAATAACAGATATCTGAGAACTGACTCTGGGCTATGGACTAACATAAGAAGGAGGAAAAAAAAGAGAAAAGTATAAATGGAATGAACTAACTAAACAGTAGGAAAGAATATGGGTGGTACAGTGGCACAAAAGTGAAGAGACGAGGAAGGAGTTGACAGTGCAAACTTCTAAAAGCTCTATTTCTACTTCATCTCTGTTTTTTTTTCCTCTCTGTGGATTGAGACACCTAGTTACTACCTATTAAGTTACTGAATATGTAGCAAATGTTTGGGGATGGAAATAGCCATGCCTACTACGTGCCATATATTAAATAATTTAGCTAGGGGCTTCACTTATATCATATTGTAATCTCAACCGTAATCTCGGAATGTGGGCAAAGCCACTCACATTCCACACATAAGGAAATTAAAATGCAGAGAACTTAAGGTAAAATTAGATATTAGAATGAGAAATTGGGTCTAATTACAAAGCTCATGTCCTATCTACTGAACCATACTATCTCAACAGCATGGAATTGTGACAAGAGCACTGGATCAACGATCAACAGGCACACATATTAATCCTGTGTTTTTGCAAGCTTGCTATTAAAAATAGGATGAAATTAAATACTGCAAAGTGATAAAACTCTACATAAGAAAATGTTTTGTTTTAATGGAAGTTTTCATAAGGAAGGGGGTGGCTGATATGCCAAATGCTACAGAGAGCTCAACGAGATAAGATATAAGAAAAGCTCATTTTATTTCAAGATCAGGAAGTCACTGGTGACCTGTACAAAAAGCAGTTTGGTAGAGGAATGGGAACACATTTCTAACATAGCAGATTAAAGAGTGTGCAGGGTGGGAAAAAGATTCGGGGTGGGGTGGTGAGGGTGGTATACATTTTAAGAATTTTTGTTGTGAAATGAAGAAAATAAACAGGATATTAGTTTGTGGGTAGGTAACAACCTTAAGCTAAGGTTTTAAAGATAAAAGAATCCTGAATATATTGGTAGATGAAAAGGAAAGAGACTGGAACAAGTCACTAAAGAGTAAATAAATTGGAGCAGTGTGACAGAAAAGATTTTGGTATTTACCTCAAATATGTGGAATGAGATTATTTTCTCTGACACTAGATGACACAAATAAAAGTAGAGTGAAAATAGGGAAACATGATGAGGGGGATAATAAGGCTGTGCATTTGCCATTAACTTCAGTCACTTAACTAAAACTATTTCAGTTTGATATATGCTTAGTTTTTAATATTATTAAAATTATATCAACATTTCAGGTAGTCTCTATGCATTTTGATATCAATGTAACATCAATGCATTGCTAAAAGCTTTTTAAGTTTTTTCTCAGTTGGCATTAATGCTATCAATTCCAAATTGATGTTTTAATTTCTGGGACAACTAGCCATAGCCATAATGCATTTGGCAGTGTCAGCCCAAATTGCTTATCCTTCTGTTCACCAACTTTACTTGTCCATCAACCCAGAAAACCAATTTCTAATTTCATATTTCTATGGAGATCATTTGCACTGATCGTAGCCTTGGTGTAATCGCCAAACCTTAGAAACAATTCACTAAGTCATATGGTTTATTGTGGGGGTGGGGAAAGGAAAGGAAGAAAGAAAGTGCTCTTTAATTAGTTATATCCTAGGTCAAGGGATGCAAATGCAAACATGCAAATGCCAAAGCTAGAGGAGTAATAATGAAGAATGGGGGAACTGGCTTGCAAAAGTAGGGTAAGGAACAGAAAATAAAGTTAAAGGTAGAATCGAAGCGTACATTGTGCCACTGGTAACCGACCACTTCTTGAAAAATGCATTTCTGAGCTGTTGGGCAAACCCCAAATTCAAAACATACTCAGGAAACTTTGAGTCATAGTTGCCCACAATATACTATCATTACCTTCTTAGAGACTTTAGGGCTTATTCTTGGAAAGTACTTGGGTTTGTTAAGGTGTCTCCCTGGTCAAAGACCAATGATATAAATGTATCTCCTTAGGTCTTACATTTTGTACCAGAGTTCCTAGCTCTAGGACTTACCAAGACAGTGTAAGCATTTCCCTTAGCCTGGCTAAACTTTAGTCAGTCTTCTTCCCAACTCAAGGCCCTGACCTCCATTTTCTTAGAGCATTTACTTTAGTAAACTTTTAATTGCGAATTCGTTCTCTGCCCCTTTGATATGTATGTAAATCAGGAAAAATAACTAATGGGTAATACCAGACTTAATACCTGGGTGATGAAATAATCTGTACAGCAAATCCCCATGACATGAATTTACTTATGTAAATCTTTTTAATAGTCCCTTATCAGTTTTATCTATCTCCCAGTTTCTGTGAGAGGGTAGGAGCCTACCTTCTGAGGGTACTTGCTCTAAATTGTAAAACTACTTCTTTTTATGAAGACACAAACAAGTTTACTTTTCCTTCAGGCAAAGCTAACTAGCAAACTCAGACGGCCTGTGTTCTCTCTCTCATCCCAGTAATTAAATGTCCTTCTGATATCTGTTTCAGTGGAACTGCATTCAAACTTTAGTTTCTTTCCTCTGTTGTAATAGCCTTGAATAAAGTCTTTCTACCTATTTAGCTATGTGCAGTGAAATTTTTGCTTTGACAGACCTCATATACCTTCGTCTAGTATCTAATATGCTCTGGTATACTCTTGGTTACTTAAGGTTACTCATGGTTATTCAAGCCACTTTGAGGTTAAAAACTGTGAACAATTCATAATCAAGACTAGGTTTAGTAACGCTTCAGGCAGAACTTCACCAACGAGAATTGGTGGAAATAAACCCCGAGACCTAGAGCAGTCAGCCTTTGGTAAGGTACTAAAATTTAGAATGCAATTTATCTCCTAAGACTCAGTATCTTCATACTTATTTATTATAACCATACTTTCTTCACATTTATCTTTTTGTTGTTCATTGCTTTGCAGCATGTCTTTATACAAGCACACTCACAAACAAAACAGAGTCTTTCCTGTTTTTCTTTACCTTTTAGTTTAACTAATATATCAGTCTACTGGGTGTCATGTAGACTGAAAACTCAATATTAACTGAATTTTTAACATTTTATTTAGTGTTTGAAATAATAACTGTATTTTTCTGCTAGTCGTCAGAAAGTCAAATTGTTAATATTGTTAGACTGTCTTGAAAATATCCTTTGCTTGCAATTTGCTCATTTCCTTTGATGGTTGATACCACAGTTGTACATGAATTAATAGATTTTAAAAAACAACTTTACCACGAGAATACTGGATCTAGTCTGCACACTATAGTTAAATATATCTTTAATGCTTCCACAGTATTGTTAACAGATTCTCGGAGGTTGTCCTTTCCTTTTAGTTTTTATAGTGCAATGTTTTCTGCTCTTAACTTTGAGCTATTTGTACATTTATGGTTTTTACTGCAGCATTTCCATTTTGAAGAGATGCATGTTAGTGTCTGAATATGTGTGCCCTCTGTTTGCTGTTATTTTTTTTTAGTTAACAAAGCTCTTCTGAACTTGTATAAAGACAGTAAAAATTTCTAAATAGACTCCTGACAAACTTTTTCTTTAAATGTAGTGGAGTGTGTTTTTTTGTTTGTTTTTTCGTTTGGTTTTTGCTCTATTGGTGGCTTAATTTATGGGGTTTTATTATTTTACATAATTTAAAGGAAGGAAAGAATAATAGTTGGTGTTAGAAAGTTTGGACATCACATAGTCCTGGGTTTTATTTCTGGCTTCCAATAGCTGTTAGCTCTGTGACCTTGGACAACTTTTAAGTTCTTGGGTATTCATTTCATTTAAAGGGAGAAATTGATGAGGTCATTTATGTTAAGCACTTAGCAATAGGCCTAGGCCCTCAATAAATGTTAACTGCTCCTCTTGTTGGGAAACAGATAACTAGCACCCCTGAGAAAATTATTAACTGGCCTGATCTCCAAATTGCCTATATGTCTCCTTCCTGGAATTAATGATGAAAAACTGTCACATATGCAGGCGTGAAAAGTTGGTTACCCAAATTTAAGGTTATGTTGAACAACAGAGATGTGTTTGCCTTACCTCCATCCAACAAGCATATGACTTGTAACATAGCTCTGGATCGATGACTATGTCACCATTAAATATCAGTTGTCACAATGAGTTCATTAGACAATTCCCTGGGGAGTGCCTGAAGCTGTGAAACCTTTGGCAGGTCAGAAGTAGATCCCTCCTGAGAAGGCTTTTGGCTGAGAGAAAGGAAACACTGTCACTCTTCTGAATGGGAATGACACACAGTGAATTACTTTAACCGAGACTGCCAGGCCAGCATAATCTAGTGCAGTGATGTGTCATCATCACTCCTGGAAAATTAACCACAGCTCCACACTTCTGTGACCAAGAGCAACCTATTCACTCTCTAGAGAATATTTTGGAAAACATAATTGCTTCTCCAAGTACTGTAACAATTTTTCCCCCAAAAGGAGAGTAGAATAAAAACTTTATAAATTTATGGGAGAAATTATGGACATTTAGAATAGACTATTATTAACCATTTCATTTTCCTTTTATTTATATTATTTTTTCAGTGCCTGTCTTGCCCAATTAACGTATTTTCTTCCTTGTTCCTGGGCAAGATGGCCAAATAGGAAGAGCTCTGGTCTGCAGCTCCCAGAGAGACCAATGCGGAAGGTGGGTGATCTCTGCATTTCAAACTGAGGTACCTGGTTCATCTCACTGGGACTAGTTAGACAGTGGGTGCAGCCCATGGAGGGCTAGCAGAAACAGGGTAGATGTCGCCTCACCTGGGAGGCAAAATAGGTTGGGGAACTCCCTCCCCTAGCCAAGGGAAGCCTTGAGGGACCGTGCTGTGAGGGATGGTGCTATCTGGCCCAAATACTACGCTTTTACCATGGTCTTCACAACCCATAGACCAGGAGATTCCCTCGGGTGTCTATACCACAAGGGCCCTGGTGGGTTTCAAGTACAAAACTGGGTGGCAGTACGGCAGACACCAAACTAGCTGCAGGAGTTTTTTTTTTGTTTGTTTGTTTGTTTGTTTGTTTTTTTTTTCCGTACCCCAGCGGTGCCTGGAATGCCAGCAAGACACAGCTGTTCACTCCCCTAGAGAGGGAGCTGAAGCCATGGAGCCAAGTGGTCTTGCTCAGCAGATCCCACCCCCGTTGAGCCCTGCAAGCTAAGATTCACTGGCCTGAAATTCTCACTGCCAGCACAGCAGTCTGAAGTTGACCTGGGAGGCTCAAGTTTGGTGTGAGAGGGGTGTCTGCCATTACTGTGGTTTTGCCCTCACAGTATAAGCAAAGTCAACAGGAAATTTGGACTGGGTGGAGCCCACCACAGCACTGCAAAGCCATAGTAGCCAGACTGCCTCTTTAGATTCCTCCTGTCTGGGCAGGGCATCTCTGAAAGAAAGGCAGCAGCTGCAGTCAGGGGCTTATAGATAAAACTCTTATCTCCCTGGGACAGAGTACCTGGGGAAAGGGGCAGCTGTGGACGCAGTTTCAGCAGACCTGAACCTTCTTGCCCTGCTGGCTCTGAAGAGAGCAGCAGATCTCCCAGCACAATGCTCGAGCTCTGCTAAGGGACAGACTGCCTTCTCAAGTGGGTCGTGGAACCCTGTGCCTCCTGATGGGGAGACACCTTGCAGGAGGAGTCAACAGGCACCTCATACAGAAGAACGCCAGCTGGCATCTGGCGGGTGTCCCTCTGCAATGAAGCTTCCAGAGGAAGGAGGAGGCAGCAGGTGATACCCAAGCAAACAGGGTCTGGAATGGACCTCCAGCAAACTCCAGCAGACCTGCAGAAGAGAGGCCTGACTGTTAGAAGGAAAACTAACAGAAAGCAATAACATCAACATCAATGAAAAGGATGACCACACAAAAACTCCATCTGAATGCCACTAATAGCAAAGACCAAAGGTAGATAAATCAATGAAGATGAGAGAAAAAAAAAAAAAAAAAAAAGAAAAAAAAAAAAAAAAAACAGCGCAAAAAGGCTGAAAATTCCAAAACCCAGAATGCCTCTTCTCTTCTAAAGGATCACAACTCCTTGTCAGCAAGGAAACAAAACTGGATGGAAAATGAGTTTGATGAGTTGACAGAAATCAGCTTCAGAAGGTGAGTAATAACAAACTCCTCTGAACTAAAGGAATATGTTCTAACCCAATGCAAGGAAGCTAAGAAGCTTGATAAAAGGTTACAGGAATTGTTAACTAGAATAAACAGTTCAGAGAAGAAAATAAATGACCTGATGGAGCTGAAAAACACAGCATGAGAACTCCGTGAAGCATACACAAGTATCAATAGCCAAATTGATCAAGCAGAAGAAAGGATATCGGAGGTTGAAGATCAACTTAATAAAACAACCATGAAGACAAGATTAGAGAAAAAAGAATGAAAAGGAATGAACAAAGCCTCCAAGAAAAATGGGACTATGTGAAAAGACCAAACCTGCATTTGATTGGTGTACCTGAAAGTGATGGGGAAAATGGAACCAAGTTGGAAAACACACTTCACAATATTATCCAGGAGAACTTCCCCAACCTAGCAAGACAGGCCAACATTCAAATTCAGGAAATACAGAGAACATCAAAAAGATACTCCTTGAGAAGAGCAACTCCAAGACACCTAATCGTCAGATTCACCAAGGTTAAAATGAAGGAAAAAATGTTAAAGGCAGCCAGGGAGAAAGGTCAGGCTGTCCACAAAGGGAAGTCCATCAGACTAACAGTGAATCTCTCTGCAGAAACCCTACAAGCCAGAAGACAGTGGAGGCCAATATTCAACAGTCTTAAAGAAAATAATTTCTAGCCCAGAATTTTGTATCCAGCCAAATTATGCTTCATAGGTGAAGGAGAAATAAACTCCTTTACAGACAAGCAAATGCTGAGGGATTTTGTCACCACCAGGCCTGTCTTACAAGAGCTCCTGAGAAAAGCACTAAATATAAAAAGGAAAAACTGGTACCAGCCACTGCAAAAACATACCAAAATGTAAAGACCATCAACACTATGAAGAAATTGCATCAACTAATGGGCAAAATAACAAGCTAGCATCATAATAACAGGATCAAATTCACACATAACAACATTAACCTTAAATGTAAATGGGCTACATACCCCAATTAAAATACATAGACTGGCAAATTGGTTAAACAGTCAAGACCCATTGGTGTGCTGTATTCAGGAGACCCATCTCATATGAAAAGACACACATAGGCTCAAAATAAAGGCATGGAGGAAGATTTACCAAGCAAATAAAAAGCACAAAAAAGGAGGGGTTGCAATCCTAGTCTCTTGTAAAACAGACTTTAAACCAACAAAGATAAAAAAAAGACAAAGAAGGCCATTACATAATGGTAAAAAGATCAATGCAACAAGAAGAACTAACTATCCTAAATATATGTGCATCCAATACAGGAGCACCCAGATTCATAAAGCAAGTTCTTAGAGACCTACAAAGAGACTTAGACTCCCACACAATAATAGTGGGAGACTTTAACACCCCACTGTCAATATTAGACAGACCAACGAGACAGAAAGTTAACAAGGATATTCAGAACTTGAACTCAGCTCTGGTCCTGGTGGACGTAATAGACATCTACAGAACTCTTCACCCCAAATCAACAGAACATACATTCTTCTCAGCACCACAGAGGACTTATTCTAAAATAGACCACATAATTGGAAGTAAAACATTCCTCAGCAAATGCAAAAGAATGAAAACCACAACAAACAGTCTCTCAGACCACAGTGCAATTAAATTAAAACTCAGGATTAAGAAACTCACTCAAAACCACACAACTACATGGAAACTGAACAACCTGCTCCTAAATGACTACTTCATAAATGATGAAATTAAGACATAAATAAATTATTTGAAATCAATGAGAACAAAGACACAATGTACCAGAATCTCTAGGACACATTTAAAGTGGTGTGTAGAGGGAAATTTATAGCACTAAATACCCACAGGAGAAAGTGGGAAAGATCTAAAATTGACATCCTAACATCACAATTAAAAGAACTGGAGAAGCAAGAGCAAACAAATTCAAAAGCTAGCAGAAGACCAGGACCAGATGGATTCACAGCCAAATTCTACCAGAGGTACAAACAGGAGCCGGTATCACTCCTTCTGAAACTAGCTTAAACAATGGAAAAAGAGGGACTCCTCCCTAACTCATTTTGTGAGGTCAGCATCATCCTGATACCAAAACCTGGCAGAGACATAACAAAAAAAGAAAATTTCAGATCAATATCCCTGATGAACATCGATGTGAAAATCTTCAATAAAATACTGCAAAATCGATTCCAGGAGCACATCGAAAGGCTTATCCACCACAATCAAGTTGGCTTCACCCCTAGGATGCAAGGCTGGTTCAACGTATGCAAATCAATAGACGTAATTCATCACATAAATAGAACCAATGACAAAAATCACATGATTATCTCAATAGATGCAGAAAAGGCCTTTGACAAAATTCCACACCATTTATGCTGAAAACACCAATAAACTACGTATTGATGGAACATATCTCAAAATAATAAGTGCTATTTATGACAAACCCACAACCAATATCATATTGAATGGGCCAAAGCTAAAAGCATTCTCTTTGTAAACCTGCATAAGACAAGGATGCCCTCTCTCACCACTCCTATTCAACATAGTACTGGCAATTCTGGCCAGGGCAATCAGGCAAGAGAAAGAATTAAAGTATATTCAAATAGTTAGAGAGGAAGTCAAATTGTCTCTGTTTGCAGATGACATAATTGTATATTTAGAAAAACCCCTTTGTCTCAGTCTAGAAACTCCTTAGGCTGATAAGCAACTTCAGAAAAGTCTCAGAATATGGAATCAATGTGCAAAAATCACAAACATTCCTATATACAAATAATAGAGAAACAGCCAAATCATGTGCAAACTCCCATTCACAATTGATACAAAAAGAATAAAATGCCTGGGAATACAACTTACAAGGGATGTGAAGGATCTCTTCAAGAAGAACTACAAACCACTGCTCAAGGAAATTAGGACACAAACAAATGCAAAAACATGCCATGCTCATGGATAGAAAAAATCAATATCATGAAAATGGCCATACTGCCCAAAGTAATTTATAGATTAAATGCTATTCCCATCAAGCTACCCTTGACTTTCTTCAGAGAACTAAAAAACTCCTTTAAATTTCACATAGAACCAAAAAAGAGCCCATATAACAAAGACACTCCTGAGCAAAAGGAACAAAGCTGGAGGCATTAGGCTATCTGACTTCAAACTACAGTACAAGGCTACAGTAACCAAAACAGTATGGTACTGGTACCAAAAAAGATATATAGACCAATGGAACAGAACAGAGGCCTCAGAAATAATACCACAGATCTACAACCATCTGATCTTTGAAAAACCCGACAAAAACAAGCAATGAGGAAAATATTCCCAGTTTAATAAATGGTGTTGGGAAAATTGGCTAGCCATATGTGGAAAACTCAAACTGGACTCCTTCCTTATACCTCATATAAAAACTAACTCAAGATTCACTAAAGATTTAAATGTAAGACCTAAAACCATAGAAACCCTAGAAGCCTAGGCAATACCTTTCAGGACATAGGCATGGGCAAAGACTTCATGACTAAAACACCAAAAACAATTGCAACAAAAGCCAAAATTGACAAATGGAATCTAATTAAACTAATGAGCTTCTGCACAGCAAAGTAACTATTATCAGAGTGAACAGGCCATCTACAGAATGGGAGAAAAATTTTTGCAATGTATCTATCGACAAAGGGCTAATATCCAGAATCTGCAAAGAACTTAAACAAATTTACAAGAAAAAAACAAACAACCCCATCAAAAAGTGGGCAAAGGATATGAACAGACACTTTTCTAAAGAAGACATTTATGCAGCCAACAAACAAACGAAAAAAAGCTCATCATTACTGGTCATTAGAGAAATGCAAATCAAAACCACAATGAGATACCATCTTACACCAGTTAGAATGGTGATCATTAGAAAGTCAGGAAACATCACATGCTGGAGAGGATGTGGAGAAATAAGAATACTTTTACACTGTTGGTGGGACTGTAAATTAGTTCAACCATTGTGGAAGACAATGTGGTGATTCCTCAAGGATCTAGAACTAGAAATACCATTTGACCCAGCAATGCCATTACTGGGTATATACCCAAAGGATTATAAATCATTCTACTATAAAGATACATACTACTATAAAGATACACACACACACACACACACACACACACACACACAGAACTTGTATACATATTCTTCCTTGTTACAACATCAGATACTGAAATAAATTTGTAAAATTAGAATTATTGCATATGAATCAAACTAAAGGGGACTTACACTTATGAATTTGGAAACTCTCCATAATAAGAATCTTTAAGCTAAGATTAGAGCCTAGATTAGCTTCAAAATTGTTATGTCTAGCTCAGTTTAGATGTGGCTTGTTCTCTGCAACAGCCAGTTTTTAATACACGAGTGTTTACTATTAAATGAAAGTTTGAATGTCCTCGCCCACCTTATTCATCCAGATAAATAAGTTATTGTTTAATACTTGGGATTATTTTTGTGATGGTGAAAGGATTCTTTTATGAGTATTTTATTTATACAAATATATGGGGATGCAAGTGCAATTTTATTATATACATAAACTGTATAGTGGTCAAATCAGAGTTTTTAGGGTATCCATCACCCAAATAACATCCATTGTACCTATGAATTCACTTATCATCCACACCCCCCTCCTCTCCCATCCTCTCACCCTACTGAGTCTCCATTGTCTATTATTCCTCTCTATATGCCCATTTTTTATCACCCGTGATAAGTCTGAAAACATGCAATATTTGTCTTTCAGTGTCTGGCTTGAGTCACTCAACATAATTACTTCTAATTTTATCCATGTTGCTGCAAAAAAAAAATTATTTCATTCTTTTTTGTGGCTGAATAGTATTCCATTGTGTATATAGACTACATTTTCTTTATCCATTCATCTGTTGATGGATACTTAGGTCGATTCCTCATCTTTGCTATTTTGAATAGTGCTATGATAATCCTAGAAGTTCATGCATTTTTTTGTATTGATTTCTTTTCCTATGGGTGGGCACCCAGTAGTGGGATTGTTACATTGAATGGTAGTTCTATTTTTAGTTCTTTGAGACATTTCCATGCTGTTTTCTATACAATTGTTAATAATGTACACTTCCACCGATAGTGTATAAGCATTCCCTTTGCATCACATTTTAACATCTGTTGCTTTTTGTCTTTTTCATGATAGCCATTCTGATTAGGGTAAGATGATATGTCATTGTGGTTTTAATTTGCATTTTTTTGATGATTAGCATTGTTGAATATTTTTTCATATACCTGTTGGTCATTTGTATGTCTTCTTTTGAAAAATGTCTGTTCATGTCCTTTGCCCACTTTTTAATGGGAATATTTGGAGATTTGTTGGTGGTGTTATTTGAGTTACTTGTATATTCTGGATATTAGCCTACTGTTGGGTGCACAGTTTGCCATTTTTTTCTTCCATTCTGAAGTTGTCTGTTACTTTCTTGATTATTTCTCTTGCTGTGCAGAAGCTTTTTAGTTTAATTAAGTCTCATTTTTCTATTTTTGTTTTTGTTACCTGTGCTTTTGAGGTTTTAGTTATAAATTATTTGCCTAGATGAATATCCAGAAGAGTTTTTCATTAGTTTTCTTCTAGTATTTTTACAGTTTGGTGTCTTACGTTTAAGTCTTTAATCCATCTTGAATTGATTTTTGTATATAGTAAAATATAAGGGTGAAAGTATTATTTTTCTGCATATAGCAATTCAATTTTCCCAGCACCATTTATTAAAAAGGCTGTGCTTTCCCTAATGTATGTCCTTGTCAGCTTTTTCAAAAATCAGTTAACTGTAAATATGTGGGATTACATCATTTCTGGGTTCTTTATTCTTTTCATTGATCTATGTGTCCATTTTTATACCGGTACCATCCGATTTTCATTAGTACAGGCTGGTAGTATAATATGAAGTCAGGTAATGCAATACATTCAGCTTTGTTCTCCTTGCTTAGAGCTGCTTTGGCTATTTGGGGTCTTTTTATGTTCCATATGAATTTAAGGATTTTTTTTTTCTAATTCTGTGAAAAATAACATGGATATTTTGATAGGGATTGCATCGAATCTGTAGATTGCTTTGGACAGGATTGTCATTTTAATGATACTGATTCTTCCAATCCATGAACATAGACTTTTTGTGGGATGTGTGTGTGTTGCCTTCAGTTTCTTTAATCAGTGTTTTGTAGTTTTTCTTGTAGAGATCTTTCATCTCCATGGTTAAATATATTTTAAGTATTATATTGTTTGTAACTATTATAAATGTGAATCCTTTCTTTTCAGCTAGATCCTTATTGATGTATAGGAACACTACTGATTTTTGTACGTTGATTTTTGTATCCTGAAACTTTACCATGTTTCTTTATTAAATCTAACAGGCTTTTGTGGTGGAGTCTTTAGGTTGTTCTAGATATAAAATTATATCATCAGCAAAAAAGAGATAATTTGACTTCCTGTTTTCCAGTTGTTCAGGTACTTTGGCTATTTGGGCTCTTTTTTGTTCCATATAAAACTTAGGATTTTTTTTTCTAATTCTGTGATTAGACGTTTTATATTCTTTCTCTTGCCTGATTACTCTGGCTAGAACTTCCAGTAATATGTTGAATATGAGTCGTGGAAGTAGGCATCCTCATTCTCTTTCACTTCTTAAAGGAACTGCTTACAACTTTTCCCCATTCAGTATGATGTTGGCTGTATGACATTTGTCATAAATGGCTTCTATTATTTTGAACATGTTGCTTCTGTGTGTGTGTGTGTGTGTTTTTTAATCATGAAAGGATGCTGAAATTTGTCGAATGCCTTTTGTTTGTCTATTGAGATGATCATACGGTTTTTGTCCTTAATTCTGTTTATGCAATGTATCACATTTATTGATTTGTGCATGTTGAATTATCGTTGGGTGTAAAACCTACTTGATCATGGTGATCTATATCTTTTATGTGCTCTTGGATACTATTTGCTAGTACTTGGTTGAAAATTTTTGTGTCTATGTTCATCAAGGCTGTTGGTCTGTAGATTTCTTCTTTGGTTGTGTATTTGTCTGGTTTTATGTGTCAGGGTGATACTGGACTAATGGAATGAGATAGGGAGAATTCCTTCTCCTCCAATATTTGGGAATAGTTTCAGGAAGACTGAAATGAGTTATTCTGTGTATATTTTGAAGAATTTGGTTGTGAATTCATTCAGGGCTTGTTTTTGTTGTGAGTTTTTTAAACATTATTATTACTGATTCAATTTCACTACTCATTATAGTCTGTTCTGGTTTCCTGTTACTTCATAATTCAATCTTGGGGAGTTGTTTGTTTACAATAATTTATCAGTTTCTTCTAGGTTTTCTAGTTTTTGAACATGTACTTATTTCTAACAGTATATCTGAAGATCTGTTGTATTTCCATCATATCTGTTGTAATGTCTGCCTTTTCATTTCTGAGGCAGCTTATTTGGGTCTTCTCTCTCCTTTTTTTATTAGCCTAGTTCATGGTTTATCAACTTGTATATCTTTCCAAAGAACCAACTTTTTTGTTTTGTTGAATTTTTTATATTCTGTTCTGACCTGTAAGGTTTCTGCTGAGAAGTCCTGGGTTAGTCTGAAGGAGTTTCCTCTTTAGGTGATTAGATACTTTCCTCTTGCTGACACTAGAATTCTTTCTTTAGACCATTTGGTTATAATATACTGTGGCAAATTACTTTTTGCATTGTATTTACATGGAGATTGCTGAGCCTCCTCTGTCTTGACGTCTAAATTTCTTGCTAAACTTGGGAAGTTTTCATCTACTCTTTTGTTAAATAGATTTTCCAAGGCTTTGAATCACTCTTCACCAATAAGAATACTGGCAATTCATACTTTTGATCACTTTTTGTAGTCCCAAATGTGTTGCAGGTTTGTTCATTTTTTAAAATTTTTATATCTTAATTTTTATCTGACTGGATTATTTTAAAGGACGTCTTCAAGTTCTGAAATTCTTTCCTTTGCTTAATCTCATCTATTGTTAAATATTTCTAATGTATTTTGTGTTCCTTCAATGAATTTCTGAGTTCCAGATTTTTTTTCAAGATATTTATCTCCTTGGTAAATTTCCCATTCATATTCTGAATTGATTATCTAAGTTTTTTTGTGTTGGTTTTCAGATTTATCTTGCGTCTCTCTGAGTTTCTTAAAAATCAGTATTTTGAACTCTTTATGTGGTATTTCAAAGATTTTTTTTGGTCAGGAGAATTATTGCTGGAGAATTATGCTCCTTTGGGATGTCATATTACCATGTTTTATTATGTTTTCTGTGTTTTTATGTTGATTTTTGCACATCTGGCATCACAATAGCATCTTATTTTATTTTTGAATTTACTTCTATTGTGGGGGGATTTTTATCTTGAAGATGTGACTGTGATGTTGGTTGGATAGGGCTTTTGGTTTTCTTTCTGACTGTGTAGTATTGTGCAGATTCTGTATTATTTCTTTGGCTACAAATAGTGTTAGTGGTAAGTGTGATTTCCTCAGTATGTTAGGGTGCAGTTATTGCTGGAGGCTATGGTAAAGTTGTGCTGGGAATTGTAATGGCAGAAGGGCCACTCTTCAGGTTTCAGTGGTAGTGGTGCTGGGCTAAGTGTGTCTGTCCTTTTGACCTGGGGCAATGTATAGCCAGCATCTATGTTGATAATTCCAGGCATGCTGATTCTCGTGCCTCTGAGTGGCTTTCTTGGTTGCTGGTTTATTTCTTAGTAGTAGAATATGGGGAAGGTCTGTGGGCTCCTGATATCCTGGACGGCTGGAGTGGAATGGGAAATGACAGTAGCAGTGACGGTGAGATGCACTTCTAGTTCCCAAGTACTGTGCTCTTATGTTGGCAGTAGTGGCAAAGGGCTGTGTAAGCTGGCTTCCAGGCCAGTAGGTGGCACTTTCAGGTAGGAACCAGCCATGGTGGTAATGGTAGAGTGCTTATGTCCCACTTTTGTCCCCTGGGAGAAATACTCAGGTCTCCCAAATGGTGGATTGGGTTAGTGAACACCCAGGAGCCTTCTTACACTTTGTCTGTTAGGAGGCACAATTGGGCAGAACCAGACCAAGCAAGCTTGTGCTCAGGCCCTCCATTGATAAGTGCACGTAGTAAATGTGACGGAGGTGTGAGGCAGTCCTCAGGCCCCTGGCAAAATGCTTAGGTGAGGGGTGACAGCTGTTGTGCTGAGGTCTTGCCACAGGTAGGTGAGGTGGCAGTCCCAGTGGCCACAGCTTGGGTCCGTAGGTAGCGGACTTACATCCCTCTCACATCCCAGTCTCGCAGGGCTCCCTCCCACATCTGGGCTGTTCAACTGACCCAGGTTTTTGGTCAGTCCTCGCAGTTTACACTTAGCTTGAAACTCAGTCCTGGGCTGTAGGGTCTAATCCCTTGCTCAAGACCAAGCCTCTGTGGCTTTCTTTGTGTCCTGGCCAGGCCCTGGGGGATGGGGTGCCCAGTTACAGCTATGGCAGCTATGCTTGCTTTTCAGTCCTGGTTGTAGTAACCCATCCCCTGCTCAAGCCCTAGTTCTGCAAGTCACAGCCCAAGTTTCCCTAGTGCCTAGGATTGGTACCTCTGTTTTGGAGAACCTTGCACAGTTTCATTAAGAGCTAGGATCAACAATGGCATCTTACTGTAGCTGTTTAGGTCTCAGGAAGGGCGTGGAATACGCCACGGAACTATACAATTCCTTATTGTGAAAGTGGACTGCAGAAACATACTCACCCTCTCCTGTGTTAGGGATTTGCTCAGAGTTCCTTGCTCATCCTGGCTATACAGGCTGCCTGATTTTCTTCTTCTTTGTAGATTTTAACATTTCCTTTATTTTCTCTGTTTAACTCCCATGTTCCCTCTTGGATAGTGTATTAAATGTGCGGTTGCCTACACACTTTTTCTTTCTTTCTTTCTTTTTTTTTTACTCTTACGGGGTGTGCTAGAAATGCCATCTGAAACTTGTGCCACAGTCCCCCACTGCAACAGCAAAGGAGCCTGACATCCTACTTTCAGGGTCAAGTCACAGGGAAGTGTGAGTTTGTATATGTATATTTTTATGGACATATATTTCTAGTTGTTTTTCATAAATTCTTAGGAATGGAATTGATGGGTCATATGGTAGATGTATGCTTAATTTTTAGGGAATTGCTAAACCTTTTTGCAAAGAAGCTGTGCTATTTCATACTTCTATTAGCAATTTAGGAGATTTTCAGTTGCTTCACACCTTCTCTAGCATTTAAAGCTGCCAATCTTTTTAATTTTAGTCATTCTTGTTTCTGTGTAATTGTACTTTATTGTGATTTTAATATGCATTACCCTAGTGATATTGTGAACTTTTCTTGTGATTATTGGTAAATTTTATATCTTCTTTGAAACTGTATGTTCTAGTCTTTGACCATTTTTAAACATTGTGTTTTATTGATGACTTACAGGGTATCTTTGTGTATTCCAGATGTAAGTCTTTTGTCAAAATGTATCTGTTGTTAATATTTTTCTCCCGTTTTTTGTTTGTCTATACATTTTCTTAATAATTTCTTATAATGAACACAAGTTTGATGAAGCCTTTCTAATTCCTATTTTTTCACTTTTTGATTATTGCTTATCATGTGGTGGCAAACAATCTGTGATTATATGCAGGTCATAAAAATATTATTGCATATTTTTCTAGATATTTTGCTGTTCTAACTTTTGCATTTAGGTCTATTATCAATGTCAAGTTGATTTTCAAGCATACTGTAAGGTGACTGTCCAAGTTCATTTAACTTTCATATAAATATTTACTCGTTCCAGCACCATTTAGTGAAAATATTTTCTTTTCTCTAGTAAATTGCATTGTCCCTTCTGTTAAAACTAATTGAATGTGTTTTGGGATTCTGTAATGTTTTGTTGATCTATTTATCTATTTTTATGCTAATACTACTCTGTATTGATTAGTATAGATTTATAGTATTTCTTGAAGTCAAGTAGTTTAAGTCTTCACGTTTCATTTTACCTTTTTAAAATTCCTGTTTTTCTTACACTAAGTTATCTACATGATAATATACATTTTAGAATCAACTTGTCATTTTTTATGAAATTCTGATGTTATTGGAAATTGGAAATTCCTGACTGGAATTGTAACAAATCTGTGTATCAATATAGAAAGAGCTGATATCTTAACAATATTGGGTCTGTCAATTCATAGGAATGTTCTATCTCTGTATTAAACTATTCTCACACTCCTATAAAGCACTACCTGAGACTAGGTAATTTATGAAGAAAAGAGGTTTAATTGACTCAGTTCTGTGGGCTGTAAGAAGGAGGCATTACCTGGGAGGCCTCAGGCAGATATGGCTGAGGAGGCCTCAGGAAACTTACAGTCGTGGTGGAAGGCGAAGGGGAAGCAAGCACATCTTTGTGTGGCAGAGCAGGAGAGAAGGAGGGAAGAGGGAAGTGCCACACACTTATAAACCACCAGACCTCATGAAAACTCATTCACTATCTTGAGAACAGCAAGGAGGAAGTCCACCCCCATGATCCGATCACGTCCCATCAGGCCCCTCCTCCAACATTGAGAATCACAACTCAACATGAGATTTGGGTGGAAACACACAGCCAAACTATATCAATCTCTCAATTTATTTTGGCCTTTTAAAATTTATCTCAGAACTATATTGTATGTTTTAGTTTAGAAGTCTTGCATGACTTCTATTAAATTTATTTATAAGTGTTTTTGTGTTTCTTGGTGCTATTGCTAATTAAATCATTAAAATTTTATTTTCCATTCGTTTGACTTCGTTATTTGTTTGATACAGAGACAAATGACTTTGTATATTGATTTTTTGACCTTGTATTCTATGGCGTTGCAAATTCTCTTATTCTAGTAGTTGCTTTATAAATAGCTTAGCCATTTCTGCATAGATATTAATCTCTTCTATGAATAGATTTTTATTTTTTAAAGTCTTTGTGCTTTATATTTCTTTTCTTGCTTTATTTCATCATCTAGAACCTCCAGTAAAGTGTTAAATATAAGTGGTAAGAATGGACATCCTTGACTTTTCCCAGATATCAGAATGGACATGTTAAATATCTTATTCGTTCAGATGTTAATTGAAGTCTTTTATAGTTGCCCTTTATCTGAATGAGGAAGCTTCCTTCACTTCCTGCAATGCAGAGAATTTTGGTAAAATGATTTCTCTGAATCTATGGAGGGAATAATTGTTTTAGTTGTTAATATAGTGATTTATATTGACTGATTCTGATATATTAAATTAACCTTTCATTCCTGAGATAATCTGCATTCGATCTTCTTGTATTGTCTTTTTTTATATTCCCATTATGCTGGTATTTGTAGAGGAATTTTAAATCTATTTTCTCAAAGGATATTTGTAATTTATTTTTCTTTTAATGACTAACATTTTTGATGCCAGGGTCATACTGGCCTCCTCTATTTTATGAAAAGTTTCTTTCCTTTCTTCCTTTCTTTCTTTTCTTTCTTTCTTCCACAGAGTCTCACTCTGTTCCCCAGGCTGGAGTACAGTGGCACGAACTTGGCTCATTGTAACCTCCACCCCCTGGTTTCAAGCTCTTCTCCTGCCTCAGCCTCCCAAGTAGCTGGGATTACAGGTGCCTGCAACTATGCCCTACTAATTTTTGTATTTTTAGTAGAGATGGGGTTGTGCCATGTTGGCCAGGCTGGTTTTGAACTACTGACTTCAGTTGATCCACCTGACTCAGCCTCCCAAAGTGCTGAGATTGCAGGAGTGAACCACTGTGCCCAGCCTGAAAAGTGTTTAATATTGATTTTATTCAATCTTAAAATTTGATAAGATTCACTCATCAGTCCACTTGAAACTAGAGTTTTATTTGTAAGATTTTTTTTTCTTTCTTTCTTTTTTTTTTTTTTTTGAGACGGAGTCTTGCTGTGTCGCCCAGGCTGGAGTGCAGTGGTGCGATCTCTGCTCACTGCAAGCTCCGCCTCCCGGGTTCACACCATTCTGCTGCCTCAGCCTCCGAGTAGCTGGGACTACAGGCGCCGCCACCTCGCCCGGCTAGTTTTTTGTATTTTTAGTGGAGATGGGGTTTCACCATATTAGCCAGGATGGTCTTGATCGCCTGACCTCTTGATCCACCCGCCTCAGCCTCCCAAAGTGCTGGGATTACAGGCTTGAGCCACCACACCTGGCCTGTAAGATTATTTTTGATAACAAATTGAAATTTTAAAATAGAGAACAATTCTAATTTTTCTATTTTATTTTATGTAAGTTTTGAGAGGTGTGATTTTTAAAGAATTTGTCCATTTCACGTAAATTGTCAAATCCTTTGACAAGATCTCTTTACGTTTCTTTATCTTCTTTTATGTATACAGGATTTTTGATGCTATCTCCTTTTTATTCCTATGTTAGCAATTTGCTTTATCTTTCTTATACCTTGAGCAGTCTTGACAGGTGTTTACACATTTACAAAGAACTGATTTTAAGTTTTATTAATTTTAGCTAGCATTCCATTTTCAAATTCATTGATTTTCTTTCTCCCTCTTTGTTTTGCATTTCATTACTTCTTTCCTTCCTCTCACTTTCCAGTTAACTTTTTTTTTTTTTAAACCTTTTTTGGATTCTTAAGGTGGCGACTTAGATCATTAACTTCAAACTTTTTTCTGTTAGGATACAAACATTTAAAGTACAAATTTCACTCTAAGCACTATTTTAGCTGTATGTTACAAACTTTATTATGTAACATTTTATTCTTAAATTGGATTCCTTTTTAATTTCCCTGGTGATTTGATCTTTCACTTATGGATTGTTTCTTAAAGGATGTGAAAATGACAAAAAGGAGCTCTTGGAGGTGGAATCTGGGCTAAGTTATGAAGTGGAACAGCATGCCCAGAATTGGTTCCTTCCAGTGGGTTCTTGGTCTCCATGACGTCAAGAACGAAGCCGCAGACCCTCACAGTGAGTGTGACAGTTCTTAAAGATGGCGGGTCTGGAGTTTGTTCCTTCAGATGTTCAGATGTGTCTGGAGTTTCTTCCTTCTGTTGAGTTCATGGTCTTGCTGACTTCAGGAGTGAAGCCTCAGACCTTTGCAGTGAGTGTTACAGCTCTTAGGTGGTGCGTCGAGAGTTGTTTGCTCCTCCCGGTGAAGGAGTGAAGCTGCAGACCTTTGTGGTGAGTGTTACAGCTCGTAAAGGTAGTGCAGACCCAAACAGTGAGCAGCAGCAAGATTTATCACGAACAGCAAAAGAACAAACCTTCCACATTGTGGAAGGGGATCCCAGAAGGTTGTTACCCCTAGCTTGGTGGTCAGCTTTTAGTCTCTTATTTGGCCCCACCCACATCCTGCTGATTGGTCCATTTTACAGAGAGCTGAGTGGTCCATTTTTACAGCATGCTGATTGGTGCATTTACAAACCTTTAGCTAGATGCAGAGCACTGATGGGTGCATTTACAGTTCTTCTGCTATACAGGAAAGTTCTCCAGGTTCCCACCTGATTAACTAGACACAGAGCACTGATTGGTGCATTTTTACAGAGTGCTGATTGTTGTGTTTACAAACATTTAGCTAGACACAGAGTGCTGATTGGTGCATTTACAATCCTTTAGCTAGACAGAGAGTGCTGACTGGTGCCTCTGCAATCCTTTAGCTAGACAGAAAAGTTTTATAAGTCCCCACCTGACCCAGAAGCCCAGTTGGCTTCACCCCTCCCTAGGACTGGTCCACAAGGCACACAAACTTATATCTTCAAACAGGGCAGGTAATTCAATATCAGATAAAAGAGTTGTGCCTTCACCGCCCTCCCCCTGGTCCTTATAGAGAAATTCACTATTGAAGGGAATGGCCTGTTTGAAAGATCATCACCTCTCCCTTCACCAAAGTCAGTTTCAGGTAAGGAAGAATAAAGACGTGCGGAGGGAAGAGAGGGAGCAGGGACAGTAAGAAAGGAGGAGGGGGGTTCTGTGAAAAGAAAGAGCCTTTGATTCCTGCATGTCCTCTTCCATTCTGTCTCAATCTTTTCTTTTGGCTAAGTCATTTTAATTTTTTTTCTTAGAGTGATAGTCATTCCATAAACACCAGTGTAATTCATTTTACTGGAAAGAGATCTAAGAGCCCCTGCAAATATGCTAATTAACCCAAATCAAAAATAACCATCTCTAGGTCACTCAAGATCGTATTCTCATCTACATATTCCAAATACGACAGAAAGGAAGACCTACATGCAGCATTCTTATCTTTCTATATTCTCCAACCACATGGTGATCCTTACAGGGGTTTTAAAGCCTATATTACCCACACTGATTCAATAGTAAAATATTGGATTTGGCGAGGGCAGTTCATTTGGTTAGTATTCTAAATAGCCTATAGGTAAAAGGAAGACTTCTTATAATTCAGGGTCTTTTATTTGACGGTTGCATGACCACAGATCTGCAGCTGGTCCACTCATTTAAGAAAATACCAGACATCTAAGATAACTTGGAATGGCAACATTTCTGTTGCCTCAGCGGAAGCTGAAGCAGATGAAAAGTAGGTGACACAACCCTACTTTTCTATATATATAGAGAGAGGGAGTGTACTCTTCCTTTAATCCAGTTTCAAAGATTGAACATTCGTTCATCCTGTGAAGTTCCCATTTGTGTGACAGTAGTTACGAATTGTGACTCTTATGTTAATCCCAAATACAATTATTCAGCCACACACGGAAGCTGACAAATTTCCATTTTATCACTAATTCTAATAACCATCTTGGTAAAGGCTACCAAGGGGGCTGTTTATATGGGGTAGTCAACTGGCTTGATTCCTTAATTGTGTAATAATAGTTTTTGTCTTTTCAATTTAGCTTGACCATTTGGCTCTATTGTATTTTTACAACCCAGAGCTTCAGCCTAAACATTGCCTTCATTACTAGCAGTAAACTAGTTCAATCATATGGCTCATCTTGTTCATTATCCTTCTATCAAGGAATCACAGCCCTATGCTGCCTGATAAACATTGTTTTTTATATATGTTATTATAATATATTATTATATTATTATAATATTTTATATAACATATATTATGTAATATATCATAATACTATATATTCTATTATGTTTTATTATAGATATTATATATATTATATAATTATTTATTATTATGTAATAAATAAAATAAAATATATTATAATATATATTATTATATATTACAATAATATGTATGCCAGTTTTTTTTTTTATACATATATATTCTGTTTTTCTCGTTTTTAAAAGTGGGAGGAAAAATCTAATTCCAGTTAGTGCATCTTGGTCAATGACTATGAATTTGAAGGTGATAAATATAATAATGCCAGTAACATAGAGGCCTTTCATATAAAATAAATAGAATCATATTCTCTTAGTGAATACATTTCCTGAAATTAAGACAGGAAACTTCACAAAGTTTTTTCCTCGAGATTCAGGATGCACAACATTGCTATTACTTGGATTAAAAGTTAATCTTGTATCTGCTTACATATTTATAGAAATTAACCTAGCAGTCATTTCCATATTATTTTATTTAGATGTTTTGAAAAGTTGACTTGCTCAAAGAAATTGAAATTTTAAATATTTTTAAAGTTTTTCTCAGACTAATTCCCGAGAACTGCAAATGCATTACTCTAGCCCTCTTGGTGGCTAAATGTCTTTGATAATTAATGTAAATTATGTTAAAAGGGTATTTATTAATTTTTACAAGGGAGAACCCTCATAGCAAAGTGCTTGAAAATGAACATAAGTAACACACATGTTTTAAATAAGTCATGAAACCCTGTCGATATAGTCCATTCATCTTCATCTACCATCTTTTTGGTTAATAAAAAAAATCAGTCAAAGGAAAAGTAACACTGAAAAATAAACTAAAAGCCTAGTTCAAAAGGAAGACAGATCTTTCCTGCTGTTATACAAGTACCTCTTAAGGTGATTTTGCTCAATTCTGACTCTTAAGCTTAAGTACAAATTCCAAAGAAACTTCATGATCACATTTTCATTGTAACCTACATTTCAAACAGGGTAGATTGGCAGAACTCCATGTACTTAATAAGCAGCTGTATCTCCTGAAATACACTCAGGCAACCCATGGTTATTGCACACGTATCAATTGAATATTTCAAATTAAAGGAGCTGGCTGTATGGATAGGTTAAGTGAATATCAATTTATATTCTTTCAGTACTCTTCTCCTGCAGTTCTTAAAAGTGAAAGCAAAATGACATAATTTCTCACTATAAACAGAGAATTCTGAATATTGAGACCCAAACAATTTAAAAGATTTTGTTCATTCTTTCCTATTCTTGAACTATGATCAGATTTGTGGCTTACACAGGAATCTGACAATTTTATGTTGCTTATTTTCATTAAATTGCTCTTCAAGTGGTGGTGGGAGGTGTAAAACTCATACATGTCTACCTGTTAGAAGTTCTTCTAAGAAACAATTCATATCGAAGGAGGTTTATCAAAGTAATGTGATTATTTTGTGCTATTTTGGGGATCAGTGACCCATGTTATTTCTCTTCTCGGGGTGGAAAATTAAGCTCTTACAACCAAGGTACTTAAGGTGCAGAAATAAATCAAGAATACAAAGAGAAGTAAGATAAAGCAGAATAAAAACTATTCTAAGTGAAGTCAATATAAACTGTTCACTAAGTTCAATCAAGTGGTATTTTAAGCAAGAGAATTTAGCTAATCTATAATTATACAATGATATCATAAAACAGTAATAAAGATGAGGACAGTATTTGGCGCAAGAAAATTAAGAGTGTATCAGCACAAATTTAACTTGATCTCAAGGAAAGCGTGAGTGATTATTTTCCATAGAAGATTTTTCTTTTCTCAAGAAATCATTAACTAAACAAAAATTGCGTTCTAGTATTTAAT
The DNA here is from genome assembly GCF_002776525.5 of Piliocolobus tephrosceles. NCBI lineage: Eukaryota > Metazoa > Chordata > Mammalia > Primates > Cercopithecidae > Piliocolobus > Piliocolobus tephrosceles. The sequence continues at coordinate 1,675,361 of NC_045438.1, forward strand.
TTTATTTTCCAATTAAAAATCAAACCTTAAAAATAACATAAATTAAGTAACCTCATCATACTTCATAAGTTAAAAATACTTTTATTCTATTCTGAAACAGCATTTTTCAAAATATATTCTGTGGTACACTGGTTATCAGAGATTTCAGTAGATGTTTATGATTACAGAAAAAAGATGGAGAGAGTTTCATATTTAAAGAGCCATGTAAAATGTTAGATTAATTGTATTTATTAATTATAGAAAATATGTTATAATTGTGGCAAATATCCAAGTGAAGAAATCTAGTGTGCATCTTTTCAAAATTGATTTAGCCACAGACCCTGCATTTGGGTAAAACCTCTTATGGATGAGGTTCCATGAAATACCAATTAAAAAAAAATTTCAAAACATTTTGGGAAAAAAAATTTCTGATTTGAATTAAAAATACTTTTCTTAGATGAAAAATTGAAGTAAGTGAGCCCTATTTTTTAAGTATACTAATTTCCTCAGTGTATTTTTTATCTGAGTAAACTCTTTTACACTAAACAAGTTAGTATCTTATTCATGAACATTTCTTACAAGTTTCACTGGCAGAGTATTAAATAATTATGTTTAATAAAAATAATGTTTAACATTAACCTAGTAGATCCTATCAAGCTGGCAATCTCCTTTTACTTCTTTCTGCCAAGTGCCACCGTATTGTTGTCTTGTGAGTCATGTTTTTACTGAGACTGGCTGAGAAGGTGAGAAGTTCCTCTGCTTAGAACGATGCGTTTTCTATTTTCTACTGGTTTCTGATAAAATCTGATCTCTTTCCATTGTGTAGAAATCTGAAGATACTCTGTATTTATCAATTGCCAGAGCTCTGTGGAGTTATCTTTCTTTCTCCCAGAAAAAGCAGGATTATATACAAAATCCTTCTACTTTTAGGAAAGAACATATTTTCTTTCTCTTATGAAAATCACTTCTGACCCTCTCATATCTTCTCTATCGATAAACTTTCTAATCCTTACAACCTCTGGTTACTGCCTTTATTTTTGAAAATTTCTCTAGACAGATATACCCATGTAAGAGAAGACCTGGGAGAATGCAGATGGGAGATATAGTCTAACTTGCAGACCTATTGAGTAAGGCTATTGTTTAAGTACCTACCATATCTTAATACTCAGACCTACACAGTGGCCTAGACACAACCGACCATGGGGCCCAGCCATTTCTTTCCAGATACTGCCATTCCTACAATCTACAATTGCTTTATATATTTTGTGATTTTTTTTCTTTATTTCTTCTAAAAAACAAACAAACAAAAAAAGCAGGATACATGTGCAGAATGTGGATATTTGTTACGTACGTATACATGTGCCATAGTAGTTTGCTGCGCCTATTCACCCTTCCTCTAAGTTCCCTCCCCTCAACCTTCACCCCCCAACAGGTCTGGTGTGTGTTGTTCCCCTGTCTGTAGCCATGTGTTCTCATTGTTCAACTCACACTTACGAGTGAAAACATACAGTGTTTGGTTTTCTGTTCCTGTGTTAGTTTGCTGAGGATGACAGAAGAACTGAAGGAGATAGAGACATGAAAAAACCTCCAGAAAATCAATGAGTCCAGCAGCTGGCTTTTTGAAAAAGTTAACAAAATAGATAGACCACTAGCTAGACCAATGAAGAAGAAAAGAGAGATGAATCAAGTAGACACATTAAGAAATGATGAAGGGGAGATCATCACTGACCCCACAGAAATACAAACTACCATCAGAGAATACTATAAACACTTCTATGAAAATAAATTCGATAATCTAGAAGAAATGGATAAATTGCTGGACACATACACCATCCCAAAACTAAACAAGGAAGAAGTCGAATCCCTGAATAGACCAATAACAAGCTCTAAAATTGAGGCATTAATTAATAGACTACCAAGGTAGGGGAAAAAAAAGCCCAGGACCAGACGGATTCAAAGCTAAATTTTCCCAGAAATACAAAAAGGAACTGGTATCATTCCTTCTGAAACTATTCCAAACAATTGAAAACTCATGTTATGAAGCCTGCACCATCCTGATACCAAAACTAAGAAGAAACGCAACAACAACAAAAAACACTTCAGGCCCATATCCTGATGAACATTGATGTGAAAATCCTCGATAAATACTGGCAAAACCGAATCCAGCAGCACATCAAAAAGCTTATCCACCACAGTCAAGTCAGCTTCATCCCTGGGATGCAAGGCTAGTTCAACATATGCAAAGCAATAAACGTAATCCATCACAGAAACAGAACCAAAGACAAAAATCATATGATTATCTCAATAGATTCAGAAAAGGCCTTTAATAAGATTCAATATCTTTTCATGTTTAAAACTCTCAATAAACTAGGTATTCATGGAGCATATCTAAAAATGATAAGATTTACTTACAACAAACCCACAGCCAATCTCATATTGAATAGGCAAAAGCTGGAAGCATTCCCTCTGAAAACCTGTACAAGACAAGGGTACCCTCTCTCACCACTCCTATTCAACATGATATTGGAAGCTCTGGCCAGGGCAATCGGGCCAGAGAAGGAAATAAAGCATATTCAAATAGGAAGACAGGAGGTCAAATTGTCTCTGTTTGCAGACAACATGATTTTATATTTAGAAAACACCATCATCTCAGCCCAAAAACTAGTCAAACTGATGAGCAACTGTAGCAGTCTCAGGATACAAAATCAACACGTAAAAATCACAGGCATTCCTTTACACTGACAATAGGCAAGTGGAAAGCCAAATCATGTATTTTGTGATTATTAAGATTATTAAGGTAATTTCTTCTTGAATCTTAACATATATCTTAACCTAAAAATTAAAATGTATAACAATAATACCAGTTGCATAAAATATTGGCCAAAATACTTGCTTTATCATCGTGCTTCTTTAGAATATTTCTATTGCTTTCGATTAAAAAACTTGATCCCTTCAAACCAAACTTTGTCAGTTTTTAAGTCACATAATTATGAGAATACCAAACTGTTCTTGTATTTCAACCTGCAATAAATTGAATTCTGGGCTGATAATAACTTGCACACAGAAGGCTGCCTCTTGGAAATAAACATCTTTTTGAAGTATCTGCAGTCTGTCATTAGAGAAAGATAGCCCTTTCACTTTGCCTCTAGTCATTGCGTATCAAACCAATCTCAAGGATTTGCCGCAATTTTGTACCTGAGTGGTATTTTATGTAGGTCCAAGAAAATAAAATTATGTAATAGAAAACCAGTATTCAAGAGTTCATTTAATTCAATTAATTAAATCTTTAGAAGATTGAAGGGTAAAGGAGGTGTGTGGGAAGAAAGGAGTTGGGTAAAGTGAAAGTCTTTTATTTCTTGCCTTAGTTTGCAAGGTAATATTCTGGCAACAGGTCATTGATAAATAAACAACTGAAATTGATTTGGGAAGTGTGAACTAGTATAGATAGAAATAAGAAGTACTGCAACAAGCTAAATGATCACTGATTAGGTACACAGGACATAATTTTGAGCTTTAATTAAACAAAAATACTTAACACTTTTTGTTTATTTTCAGCACACATGGCTAACACTTGAAATTAGAATCTCTCTCTTTCCTTTGGTGGCAAAAATAGTTTTATTTCTTTAGGATGGGCAAAAATTAGCAACAAAGATGAAAGTCTCTGTTTCAAAGGGCTCAATATTTATATGATTATTTAAAAATATTTTTGCTTCAGATTTCCAGAACAGTCCTGAACTAAGAAAACCTGAAATCATCACTAAATGCTTTATTCTTTGGGGAAAAAAAAACTGGGTAAGCGGTAAAAAATAATCTTCATAAAATTGTTTTACTAATGTTGTATGAGAACCATGCCTATTTTAAGCATATTCTCACGAATTGCTATTTAGATTGTTAGTTGCTATAAAATAAATTTATTGAACCCTTAATTAGAGCACATACACAAAAGCAACTCAAAATGGATTAAAGACTTAAACAAAAGAGTGCAAACTATAAAACTTATAGAAGAAAACATAGGGGGAACTCTATGACATTGTTCTTGACAATGATTTTATGTATATGACATCAAAGGCACAGGCAACAAAAACAAAAATAAACAAGTGAGACTACATCAAAATACAAAGCTTCTGCAGAGCAAGGAAAACAATCAACCAAGTGAAAAGGCAAACTGTGGAATGAGAGAAAATATTTGCAACCCATATGTCTTCCAAATATTAACTTCCAAAATATATTAGAAACTTCTACAACTCCATAATAAAAAACCAACAAAACCCTAATAACCAAACTAATAAATGAGCTAAACATCTGAAAAGACACTTCTCCAAAGAAGACATACAAATGGCCAACACATATATGGAAACATGCTCAATATCACAAATCATCAGGTAAACGGAAATGAAAATCATGAGCTATCACCTCACAACTGTTAAGATGACTATCATTTTTACAAAAGACAAGTGTCAGTGAGGATAGTGGTAGATTTGCAACCTTTGTGTACTGTTGGTGGCAATGCAAAAACTACTGTGGAAAACAATATAGATGCTACTCAGAAACTTGAAAATAGAATTGTCACATGATCCAGCAATTCTATTTCTGGGTATTTGTGAAGAAAATATTGAGATCAGGATATCAAAGTGATATTAGCACTTCTGTATTTGTTGCAGCATTATTCACAATAGCCAAGATATGGAAACAACCAAAATGTCCATCAACAGATGAACAGCTCAAGAAAATGTGATATATATATCACATTTATATATATAAATATATTTATATATATATTTTATATATATATACACAATGGAATACTATACAGCCTTACAAAAGAAGGGAATTTTGCAATATATGACAACATGGAGGAACCTTGAGGACATTATGCAAAGTGAAATAAACCAATTATAAAAAGACCAATACTTCAGGATTTTATTTATATGAGGTATCTGAAGAAGTTAATTTCATAGAATCAAAGAGTAGGATGGTAGTTGTCAGATGCTGAGGAAAGAGGAAATGGGGAGTTAGTAATCGTGATGGTTAATTCCATGTGCAACTTCACTGGGTTAAGAATGTTAAGATAGCTGGTAAAAAATTATTTCTGGCTGAATCTGAGAGGAGGTTTCTGGAGACTTTAACATCTGAATAAGTAGACTAAGTAAAGAAAATCCGTTGTCACCAATGTGGGCAGGCATCATCCAAATATTTTAGGGCCCACATAGGACAGAAAGGCAGAGGAAGGGGGAATTCTCACCTTCCACTGGAATGGAACATCCATCCCCTCCTGTCCTTGGACATTGAAGTTTCCGCCCCTGGTTCGAGGGACTTCAGACTCTCTGGCTTTTAACTGTGCCCCGCCCGCTTCTTAGGCCTTTGGCCTTAGGCTGAGAGTTATACCATTGGTTCCTAGGGCTTAGGACTCAGAATAATTACATTACTTGCTTTCTTAGGACTACAGCTTTCAAACAGCATATTGTGGGACTTCCTGTTCACCATAATCACAAGCCAATTGCCATAATAAATCTCCTTACATATATCTATATATATCCTATTGGTTCTGTTTGTGTGGAGAACCCTGATAATAACAGACATAAAATTCCAATCAGGCAAGATGTACATTGTCTGGAGATTTGTTGTATAACATTGTACCTGTAGTTAAAGGTACATTAAAAATTCATTAAGAGACTAGATCTCATATTAAATGTTCTTACAATAGTAATAAAAAATATAAGTAACGGAGAACTCAGCAAGCAATCTGTGCGGTCTTCCTCAAATACTGGAGCTAATTAAGTAAAAAAAATATGTTAAAGATCAAGATCATTTTTATAACCAATTTAGTTTTATTTATTTCAATTTCTTTCTATAAATGTTATCAAGTCTAAATTTTCACAATATTTACGTGGATGAAAGCACAGTTATTTCCTGATGTTTCATATCGGGTGGCAGGCAGAAGAAATACCTTCTTCCCACCCATGTAGCAATGCTCAGGTACATACATTTCAAGAAAGATTCATTTATCTTTTGTCTTTCCATTTATATTACATACTTGTTGTTTTGGTAAAGATTTGGTAGCTATTGGTAACGATTACTAGTATTATTAAAATTTATGTTACCAACATATCATTGTATTGATCAACTTAGTGGTATATTAATACCCACAGCTACTGGTAATTTGTATGTTACAATCACTAATATAATAATAAAAAATATTAATAACAGTAAATACCAGTAACTGAATGCCTACAATGTGGCAAGCCTCGTGGTGGTTACATTTGGTGTTTTTCCCTCAAATGATTCTATGAAATAACTAACATTTCTTTTTCATATTTAAAAACTGAGAATTAGAAAGGTTAGCAAATATTTCCAAAGTTACTTAGCTTGTACTTTGCTATAAAAGACATAGAAGCCATTTTGACTCTTAATTACTGTGCTATCCTACCTTGATACTCTTTCTTAATTATTTTCATTCATTTTTATTTATTTTCATTCATTTTTATTTTCTAACGCTTATTGGTCTTTTACTTCTCAAGTGGGGAAGGATGTATTTGATTAATCCTAGCAGGTTTTGTTAGTAGTAAAAGGAGTTTGAATCTGAATTTAACAGATAATTAAAATAGGGAATAGAGATTCTGCTAAAGGCAGAAATCACACAGAAAGATAAAATTGCACAGAAAATACATCAAAGATAGATGTCAGAAAGTTTTAGTGTTCTTTTAAAATGACGATTTTGTATATTGCTTAAACAATTTCTACTCATTCTTTTAATACGGACTTTATTCACTTACTTTGTGCTTGTTAGAAGCACAATGCAAAACATTGTGATGGACATTTACAGTGAGAGAAAGTAGATAAGATATGATTCTTGTCCTTAAGTTACACATTTCTGTGGAAGTGATGTGACAAAACAAAATGAAAAAACCTTAGTGAAATTAACTCTCCTAGACAACTATAAGATCAGTAGTAGTCGCCAGGGCAATCAGGCAAGAGAAAGAAATAAAAGGTATTCAAATAGGAAGAAAGGAAGTCAAATTATCTCTGTTTGCCGGTGACATATATTTATAAAAACCCCACTGTGTCTCAGCCAAAAAACTCCTTAAGCTAATAGGCAACTTCAACAAAGTATCAGGATATAAAAATTAATGTGCAAATACCACATGCATTCCTATACACCAATAATAGACAAACAGAGAGCCAAATCATAAGTAAACTCTCATTCACAATTGCTACAGAGAATAAAATACCTAGGAATACAACTTACAAGGGATGTGAAGGACTTCTTCAAGGAGGACTACAAACCACTACTAAAGGAAATAAAAGAGGACACAAATAGAAAAACATCCCATGCTCATGGATAGGAAGAATCAATACCGTGAAAAGTAATTTATAGATTCAATGCTATTCCCATCAAGCCACCATTGACTTTCTGCACAGAATTAGAAAAAAACTACTTTAAATTTCATGTGGAACCAAAAAAGAGCCCTTATAGCCAAGACAATCCTAAGCAAAAAGAACAAAGCTGGAGGCATTAGGCTACCTGACTTCAAACTATACTACAAGGCTACAGTAACCAAAACAGCATGACTCTGGTACCAAAACAGAGATATAGACTAATGGAACAAAACAGAGGCCTCAGAAATAATACCACACATCTACAACCATCTGGTCTTTGATAAACCTGACAAAAACAAGAAATGGGGAAAGGATTCCTTATTTAATAAATGATGCTGGGGAAACTGGCTAGCCATATGCAGAAAACTGAAACTGGACCCCTTCCTTACATCTTTTACAAAAATTAACTCCAGATGGATTGAAGATTTAAACATAAAGCCTAAAACCATAAAAACCCTAGAAGAAAACCTAGGCAATACCATGGACACAGGCATGGGCAAAGACTTCATAACTAAAATAACAAAAGCAATTGCAACAAAAGCCAAAATTGACAAATGGGATCCAATAAAACTAAAGAGCTTCTGCACAGCAAAAGAAACTATCATCAGAGTGAACAAGCAATCCACAGAATGGGAGAGAAATTTTGCAATCTATCCATCTGACAAATATCCAGAATCTACAAGGAACTTAAACAAATTTACAAGAAAAAAGCAAACGACTCCATCAGAAAGTTGACAAAGGAAATGAACAGACACTTTTCAAAAGAAGACATTTATGTGGCCAACAAACATGAAAAAAAGCTCATTGTTGTTCATTAGAGAAATGCAAATGAAAACCTCAATGAGATACCATCTCACAACAATTAGAATGACGATCATTAAAAAGGAAACAACCGATGCTGGAGAGGATGTGGAGAAATAGGAACACTTTTACACTGTTGGTGGGAGTGTAAATTAGTTCATTGTGGAAGACAGTGTGGCAATTCCTTAAGGTTCTAGAACTAAAAATACCATTTGGCCTAGCAATCTCATTACCAGGTGTATACCCTAAGGATTATAAATAATTCTACTATAAAGATACAGGCACACATATGTTTATTGCAGCACTATTCACAATAGCAGAGATTTGGAACCAATGTAAATGCCTATCAATTTTAGACTGGATAAAGAAAATGTGGCACAGATACACCACAGAATACTATGCAGCCATAAAAAGAACGAGTTCATGTCCTTTGCAGGGACATGGATGAAGGTGGAAACCATCATTCTCAGCAAACTAACACAGGAACATAAAACCAAACACTACTTGTTCTCACTCATAAGTGGGAGTTGAACAATGAGAACATATGGGCACAGGGAGAGGAACATCACACACTGGGGCTTGTCAGGAGGTGGGGGTCAAGGCAAGGGATAGCATTAAGAGAAATACCTAATGTAGATGACGAGTTGATAGGTGCAGCAAACCACCATAGCACATGTATAGCTATGTAAGAAACCTGCACATTCTGCACACGTATCCCAGAAGTTAAGTATATGTGTGTGTGTGTGTGTGTGTGTGTGTATATATGTATATATATCTACAGACAGTGTGTAAGGGAGGAAATAATGTGAACAGATATATTAATAAACATACATATAGGAAGTATTAACAGAAATTAGGAAAAAAGTTATACAACATGTTAAATATAATTAAATTTAGGGCCCCTTGCTTTATATTTTGATAATTTATATATGGGAAACGTTTTTTATAAAAAGGACCGAATAAAATATTTTTCTTCATTCATCAATACTATGACTGAATATACATTGCCTAGGACAGAAGTGAACAGTGCTATGATTATTGTGAGGAAAGACATTGACCGGTCAGTTCTCCCTGTGGGAACCAAATGAAACTCAACGATAAAGTATAGTGAATATAAATAGAATTATCATTTGTTAGCCTATTTTCCACCCATAGGGCTGGTGGCCCAGCGCCAGGCTACTCCTTTCAATTTGCTTACCACTAGAAATGCAGTCTGTTTCCTTATAGAACGCTTGTTTTTGGTATGACTTTGTAATTTTATCTTCTACTTAACAATAACCATCATTCTCAAGTCTAAGGTCGGAGAGCACATGAATAGAAATGAAAAAAAAAAAAAAACATGTTTTAAATAGTTATCTACTTTAATTCAGTGTTGATAAATGAATTTTGTTTGAAAGATGAAAAATACTGTGTGGAGTGCTGAGATATGAGTCACACTTCATAGCTGATGGTAATTTCTGTAATCTCAGAAGCAGAAATCAAAGTGTCTTAAATATTCTTAAACTTCTTCTCTCTCCAATGCACCTCACAGGATGTAACCTTGTTTGAATATTAAGCTCTGCTGTGGCAGTGATTATGTTTATCTAATACAAGCTCTGGTAAACATAGACTCCACTTAATAAGTGTTAGTTTTTTATTGAAACAATTAGGAAATGATGTGTGTTTGTGTCTATAGAGGTATTGTTTTTAAAGTTTATGTCAACTTTTAAGAACAGTATCCTTATTTAAAACCAGATATTGTATTTTGATTTCTACAATTTAAAAGGAGAGTATTTGTGAAAAGTAATAATCTGCTACAAATAAACTAGTTGTATGAGCATAGGCCCTGGATGTACAACATTGGGTTTGAATTCTGACTTTATCTCTTTCTAGCTTCATGACCTAAAGCAAATTGCTCAACCAATCTGTACTTCAGTATTCTCATTTGTAAAATGGGGAAGATAATAATACCTATCCATACAGTAGTTGTTAAACTTAGGTTAATTCAACATGTAAACCTTGATACTTGTCCCATGTCATTACTATACAAATTTTATGTATTATTAATATTTATATTATCATTATAATTGTTTTCTGATAATCACCAAGAAAAACTAAACATCCTAATCCTTTAACCTTCTTATTGATTATAATATCATAGAGAATGACAAGTTTCTAATTTTGTTTTTTTCTTTATTAAATATGCAATATATAGAATATTTTGCTAAGATGAGAAGTGTTTAAATTGAAATAAACCATACAAATGGTGTGACAAACCCAACTGAAATGCGATGATAAATGATATATGTGGACTGGGGATGGGGTATTTCTTCAGAGAGAAAGCTTTTGCTTCAAACTTTATAAACATGTTGAAAATTATGTTACAAAGTATGATGCAGTAGTATATTTTTATTGAGTTACCTACAATTATATCTTCGTTTTTCAAACATATAAAGCAGAATAGGAAGAGCACATCCAATGAGTATAGGTAATTAAAATGAACTTGGTGGTATACAACAAGTGGAAATTACTTTATTTTTAGGAGTCAATTACAAATTGGAATTTTGTTAAAGTGGAAGAAGGAAATTAATCTCTTGAGCTAACTGATTTCTGCTTTTGTTCATTATTCATCTGCCCATCCCCAATAAGTATTTATTTTACACTCAAGCATAGAAATGATTCGTGGTCTTGAGACTTGCCTCCTTATAATTAGACTAAGATTCTTTCACCTACCACTCTGGGGAAGACTCAAGGAGGTATTGACAGCTGAGGGAGGTTTAATTGGCCTCCCCAGCCACTGTCTACCCCAACAAGGAACCTTTTCTAAAAGTCAAAGAGACAGATGATATTAGATGACTTTGTTTTGGTCACTAGTTTCTAAATATCCTCATTGCTAGAATCTCTTGAAGACATTTGAAAAATGCAGATTTCTCATTTCCCACCTGAGTGAATTCACTTAATAGTCAAAAAAATTATTTTTAGTGCCTGCTGTATGCCAAGTGATATTCTGGAGCCTGGAGATGCAGCAGTGAATGAAAATGTGCACAAACTTTTGGAGCTAAAATTCCAGCAGGGATGTGTGTGTGGGCAAGGGAGGAGAGTAGGTAATAAGTACCTAAAATGTATAAACTCAGAGAACATAAAATAAAAAGGATAAAAGGATAGTGGATTATTGGACTTTTATTCTGATTTTGGTTATTAGAGAAGACTTCTCTAAGAAGTGACACTTGATTTCTTTAAAATAAACCTTAAGCAGATTGAAGGAATGGAATCAAAGGTGCAAGAAACTGAAACTACAAATAATCTAAGGTGATAAATACAGAATTTCAAAGGAACCAAATGAAGGCCAGTGTAAGAACAAGATGCTATGAGATGTGGTCCAAGAAAGAGAAAGGGAGCTATGGAAATGACAGCAAGGAGATTTTTAGATATGATGCACATACAGTCCGTTCTATCAGGTCTTCTTGATCATACCAAATTTCTTTCTAAGCAGTTATATGAATTCATACCCCAACTGGAAACATAAGCACATTCTTTTTGAAACATGTTTTTTGTCAATGTTTTTATTTACAGTTTTGATAAAATTTATTTTTAGTCAGTTTGGTGTATATAAAATGAATTTAACTTGCATTAATCTGATTATTAAGGCTGTTGCTCATTCTGGGGGAATTCATTTTTGTTAAAGACCTATTAATGTCTTCTGTTCATTTTTTTAAAATTAGATTGTTTGACTTTTCATTATTAATTTTTAGGAGTTAATTATTTGTGATATGTTACAAAATGAAAAGTGAATTTTGGAAGAAAACAGAATGAGATAAAGGCAATATTTACAAATAAGTTTCTTTTTTCTAATTTTTACCTTTTATTTTTTCTTCTTTCTTTATTGTTTGCTGAATAGGATTCCTAAATCTGTGTTCAAGGAAATGTGGTAGCATATATGCTTATCTGTCTCTGATTTTACAAGAAAAAATTGTAACATGCTACCAATATTTTATCATTAATAAACATGTTTGCTACAGTGTTTTTTTTTTTTTTTTGGAGAATATACATGTCAGTTGAAGGAATTTCTTTTATGTTTATTGGCTATTGGTGCTCTAATAATGTATGTCATATTTCTATGCATATATTTAAGATGAGCTATTTCCTCTTTAATTATTACTGTGGCACATTCTTACTAAATTTGATACTTACACAGCTGAGATAAATCTAACTTCACCACTATCTATTGCATTTTAAACATTAATGGATTTGTTTTCATAATATTTTGCGTAAGAATTTTTTGCATCAATGTGTCAAGGTTATCATAGACCCATTTTAATCATAAAGAAGGGTTCTTTCTATATTCTCCAAAGAATTTATATAGGAGAGGAAAACCCTCAGTCTTAAATATCTCTTGAACGCATTTGTAAAAAGATTGTGGTTGACAAATTTCAATTAGGTAATTTTTTAAGTTCTTAAATGTATTTTTAAATGATTAGGGATATTATCATTTTTCTTTCAACTTGAGTCTATTTTAATAGGCTTATATTTCTAGGAATTTTTACATTTTATCAAAATAATCAAATGTAACTTTTCTCTGAAGAACTTAGGTCATTATGTCACAGGATCCTTAGGATGTTGCTTTTCCAGCCAAAACCTCTGTGGCCAGTGGCACCTTTACCTGAGTTTTGCTTGGGCCTGCTGGGCTCTCGTTCCACCCACTCAGCCGGGCAGGCTTCACGAGGCCACACTATTGGCCGGATCCCATGCCTGCCAAGGGCAAGGCAGGTGCGGAGAGGCCAGGAATGTGTGTGCGAGTGAGCATGGGGTCTGGTCACTGTGCACAACCAGGCATGCCAGCTACTGTAGCGGGGCGGGCAGCTCCACTCACCAACACCTGCCGGCTCCATGTAAGGTTGTAGCTGGATTAGATGTACCATAAATGGCTTCTGCTGCGGGCACCCCCATCTGGACGAAGGGAAGTCAGCAGTTCCCAGAAAGTTGGAGATGCCAGGAATCTCAGAACCCCAAAGAGGGTTTCACAGCCCTAGCTTAGGGAACCCCTAGGTCTGGGCTCCCCGAAAGGCTGCAGCTCTTCTCTCCTTCTCATCACTGGCAATGTGGTGAGTAGAGGGGACATGTTTTAGCCTGTTTGTGTTGCAGCTGTTTCAGTCCTGCCATTTGGTGGGTCCCGAGTTCTTGTCCCACGTCAAGGAATAATGAGGTATGTGGACAACTGGAGGGGAAGTAAGGCAGACGGGAGCTTTACTGAGCAGCATAACAGCTCTCAGGAGACCTGAAGTGGGTAGCTCTTTTCCACAGGCTGGCTATCCGGATGAGTGTCCAGTTCTTGTTAAGAGGAGACCTGGACTACGTGGCTCCTATCTGCAGGCAGGGAGTCCTGATGAGTGCAGCCCTTAATAGAGAGGTGACTTGGACTGGGTCCCTCCCATCCCCAGGCAGGTCATCCAGACAAGTCTGTGAGGCTGGGGTGTTCATGGGCTCAGAAGGCAGAAAGTGCCTGCTGAATGGTCTATAGTTAGCCATGGGCAGGCCTGGAAAAAACACCATTAGATTGGCTGAACAGTCATCATTGAAGTTTTCACTCTGGGCTGCAGACATCAGTGGAAATTGGCAGCTCAGCCCCCAGGCTTCAGACTGTTCCTGGCTTGAAGGACAGGTTTCACTGGGGTCCTGCCCCTTCCCACCCAGGAACCTGTCTGCCATTAACATGTCACCTATGATGCCCAGGCTGTCTGTGGCATGAGGTGCCGACAGGCCCTCACTGAGCCACCCTCAGTGCCTCCAGCCTCCTCTCATGCTTGTCAGTGCCCAAAGTCCAGATGGGGCCAAGTTGGCAGGGGGCTGGCGTGTCAGCACTACCTTGAGTGTGTGCACACCCAGTGAGGTTGCAACAGCGCCCAGGTTTGGCCACAACTTTGCTCCGCCGCAGAGTGGGTGCTGGGAGCGGGGAGAGGCCAGGGAGAGGGAGTAGGCACTTTTAAGCCTGCGGGGCAGGGGGCTTCCTGCACCCCTGAGAGTGCAGGGATGCTGGGGTCTGGAGCTGTGGCTAGGCAGCTGTGGCTGTGCGTGGGAGTGTGGACCCCTTCCCTGCCAACTCACTAGAGGGTGGGGCTCTCACCTGTTCCCAGATCCCACCTGCTGCATGAAGGCCACAGCCTTGACTGTACCTCCTCCACTGTAGCTGGCATCCTTGCAGCAGCTACTCCAGACAGACTATCACCATCACCAATTTGGTTACTAGTCCCAGGTCCCTTCCATTTCACCATGTAGCTATTTTGTCCGTCTACAATTGTTTCTTAGATAATTCTTCAAAATAATTTGAAAACAAATAAGATTAATTAAAAGAAATGAGCTGACAAATTGCCAGGTGGATATACTTTGGAAGTGAGGTTTTAGGAATAGAATACATCTGTACTCTTTCAGACCGCATTGCACACACAAGGATGTCTATTTACTTTATCATGATAAGATTAAGTTATTTTGAGGCTGCTTCCTCAGGATATCATCTATGTCTCTGTACCTGTGCAAAGTACAGTGATGCCTGGATAGACAATCATGTCTTTAGTTGCTTCCAAAACTTCTGAAAAGATGCTTCTGGCATCTTACATGCTCTAGATCCTAGATTATTTAATTTTATTCTTATATTTCCATCTTAGCCCTCCACCTTGTAAATTGGGTTGATTGAACAAAAAGTCAATCAACTTCATGATGCTGATTGAAGTTGAACTTTAAGGTTTCCATCAAAAACTAACATTGAAACTTCCCTCCTTTCCATTGGGTATTTTATATATTGAAGCTTATTTTCTACAAGCCAAGTACTTACTGGCTTACATTGAATCAGGCTCAGATTAGTGAGCTCAGATAAAATTAGGCTCAGATACAATACGTGATACTTGATAATCTAGGAAGTTGTGCACCAGGATAAAAGGAAAACTGTACTGTGTTTTTAGAAAATTGTGGAATTTTTTGTTTGTGCCAAAGCACAGAAAAGAGAAGGAATGATTAGATAAATAAATATTATATGTGATCCAAGGCAAGACAAGAGTACAATACATGAAACAAAGATAATTTCTTCCTACCCTCATTGTTAATTAATAAGAAACATTTTGGTTTGAAGATCGTAAGGTCAAAAAAAGAGAAAAGAATAATCTCATCATCAATTGCAGCAGGCCCCAAAGATATGAATACATAGATATAAATTCTGATATTATACTTATAATAATATTCAAAGCATATTTATGAAATAATACACAAAACACTTTTGCACCTTTAGATAATAATATGTATAGATGTTGTTGGAGCCAGGCAGTTATACTAATTAGTAAGAGAGATTTTTTAGAATAGATTGAGATCTCCAAATGAAAAATAGAACAAAGAGGTAATGACAAGTTCACATTGATAAGTAGAGTGTGGTTTTAGTTTTCTTTCATAAAATTATTATTTTAGCAGGGGTGATTTTGAATTTTATATATTATGTTTGCAATTTAGAAATATAACCAATATAAGGAAAATATGCCAGTTATCTTAACCTTGCTACCTTAGCAAGGACCCTTAGAAGTCATTTCTATATTTTGTTTGTGAAAGACTTGTTTTTCACTTTGTTTCTGCAACTCTTTTAAAATTTTCTGGTACTAGAAGACTCACAGACTGGAGAAAATTTCCTGCTTCTTTTACTTTTATCTGTGCTTATTTTCATTCAATTTCCTTAATTATTTAATCAAAATTTTAAATATGCTAATTTTAACCAGTAAAACAATGAAATGCTGTATTAAGAAGCAATCAATCTTTCTAACCCCTTCTTCATGCCTCCACATTTCCTTAGGTAACCGCTGCTAATGGAGGTATATGTCTCTATACCATTGTCTTTACTCAAGTATATGATGTGTTCTGTAATTTGGACAAGAGAGCATTCTTCAGTTTATGTTGGTATTCTTTATTATAGATGATTGTTGTCTTCTAACAAAATAGCTCAAAACAAACAAACACAAGTTTCCTGAATGTTTCCTTGAGAAAATAAAGGAAACATTAAGCATTGTGAGATGAGGAATCATGGCATTGTCTCAGAGGTGCCCAAGTCCCTTGTGAAAAGAACCGTTGGGTTTGCAGAAGTGGCCTGGTGAACCTGGCTGTACCTGAGATAGAGCTTAGCATGATGCAGAAGAGGTACATGTGGGCTTGACTTAAGCCTGTTTTCTGTCAAAAATCTTTCAACCCAGAATCAGCTATGCCACGATAATGCTATCCTAGAAGAAAAAAATATACTGTATTTGTCTCTGAAAGGTATACTAAAAATGTACTTTATCTGATAACCCTATTTTTTAAAATTTCCAATGAGAAATAATAAAAAGAACAATGCTCTTGGATGATATTCTAAAGTCTCAATTACGTATCACTGATTTGTCAGTCTTTTAAATGTCAATAATAGTTCATCAGGTTACAACATATAGTTTCTATGACTACATGTGCATTTATATTCTGCATGTGAGTCTTTATATCAGTAATCAATGACTTCATCTAGCCTATCGGTATGCAATGCACACTTCACTTGAAACTCTGATATTAGCAAGGTTCTTAAGCTATTTCCTAAAAGGTTGATGCTTGCATTTTCCCCTATGCATAATCAGTGACAGATTTTTAACTGGTGTTAAAGGTGTTTACTATCCCAATCTACATATTTGTGAACACAATTTGGTTTATACATATTCAGTTGTTTTTATACTTGGATAGCTGTCTCCATAATGTTGATTTACAGGTGCACTGATAAAGAAATATGTGCCTGAATGTAAATCAAAGTAACACACGATTTAAGCATTAAATTTCATTTTTGATTGCAAGTTTGTTTTCTGGTAGCTTTACTTATTTAATAGAAACATGTAATTTACAAGATGACAGTGTGCTTGTGATTTTATAAAGTTCAATAAAGATAAGTTAGATGCATATAGAAACAAAAATTTAACTGAGCAAAAAAAAAATCTTGGGGGGAACAAATGTCCATATAAGACCCTACAGGAAAACATAAAACAGAGTTTATAGTTAATCACAAACTGAACTCTAGTCACACAAAATTCACAGCTGGAAAAACAAGAAAGAGTAAACAGGACATTGAGAGACAGTGAGAGCCAGAAACTGACAGGTGCCATCGATCAAAGGTCTATGAAAATCTTTGTTACCATTTCTGTAGGAAAACTAAAAATTTTTTTAAAATGTAGGACAATACTGTTTATAATTCCAGGCCTTTACTATCATTTGATCTACTTCTTTATTTTAAAGAAACATTAAGTCGTAAATAATGCCATATTTACCTCCTACGTCTTGGG
The DNA here is from genome assembly GCF_002776525.5 of Piliocolobus tephrosceles. NCBI lineage: Eukaryota > Metazoa > Chordata > Mammalia > Primates > Cercopithecidae > Piliocolobus > Piliocolobus tephrosceles. The sequence goes on from NC_045438.1 coordinate 1,692,817, forward strand.
AGTGTACTATATGCCTTAACCATTTCTCATGGTTCCTGCGTTTATGTATTTTTCCTTTCCATATGTATCTCTGTCTACCTTGCTGAACACCTTCTATAACCCTGGTCACTCCCAGCCTTTCATAGGCTTCCAGAAATCTGTTCCCTGCCTTTCTTCAGGCAATGCAAGAAGTCCTGTTAAGTTCGCCGGATAAAAATACAAGATAGTAGATAAATTTGAGTCTCCGATAAACAAATGATTTTTTTTCAGTAACAGTATGGCCTGTGCAATAGTTGGAATATACTTATACTAAAATTAAGTATTCCTTACTTTTTTGAAATTCAAATTCATCGAGAGTCCTCTATTTTATTTGCTAAATCTGGCAACCCTACCTGCTGGGCCATTGTAACAATTAAATTTAGAACAGCAGACCTCAACCATGACATATATTGATGAATTACTTTGCCCCAGGGGAGGGTGTTTCACATGAAGATTGTCACTGTTCTATGGAAGGAATTTTGGAGTGATAGCAAGAATCAGAAAACACCTTAATTCAGTTTCCCGCTGGTGGTTCAAACTCACATTAAGGAGTTGGTTTTTCAGCAACTTAGGTAAAACCTAGGGTAACAGTCTCATGACATCTCTAATATTTTTAGGTAATCATAAAACTGTGGATAACGTTTATTTACTAAAAAGCAGTTTCAGTCTAGTAATAACTGTTTACACTTTAGAATAATGATCAAATGCCTATAGCTTTTATTTCATTTTCTAAGTTGAAGTTATTTATTTAAGCCACATCCTGCCACAAGCAAAGGGAAGGAAGATCAATATGCTAGTCATCATTTGTTACAAGTAAAGAAGGTGAGCTTAAGGTTCTGTATACTTTTCTGGTCTGTGAGCAGAGTAATAGTCCAAACTGGTGCTGTGGTCCCGGTGCCCGGGTAGTGGTCCAGATTCTCTTTAACTTTGTAGTCAGTTGTAATTGGATTCACACAGGGTTATGGAATAGAGTATGGTTACCATCTCCCCAGGGAAAGGGCTTGGACATGATGTGGAGATGGGGGTAGGTGATGACCTCGGGTCTTGTGCTCTCCGTGGTGGTGCGACTTCAGGAACACATTCAGCAAACTTGGGGAGCACAACGAAGTAGGTGAGGGCCTTCCACATGTGAGCTGAGCCCTCCTGGCCATGGATGTTACTAGACCTAGGCTGTCCCCGTTGTGGGTGGGACCGACCCAGTAGCAAGAAACCCGGGACTCAGCAGCTAGGCCATTTTCGACCTGGACTCCAATGCCTATAGCTTTTTAATTTGTGCCCCACCCCCTCTCTCTAGGGCAGGCCTTTTGAAGACTACCTTTCTGAGATAAAAAAGATCAGAAAGCTCCTCATCCATTTGCCTTCTTCTCCTTCCCATGCAAAAGGCGGTTTCTGGCTTCTTTGTTTGAACATGGTGGCAGGGGAGCAGTGGAGAGCAAATGGAGGTAAAGGATGAAACACGTATGAGTTTTTCCAGGACATAATGATCTGTGCTGGGACCTTCTGGCCTTGATGAGTGTTTCAGTAAGGCACTTAAAAGACACTTTGGAATTTGTCTCTTGATACGAGTTTCTAACTTGAAACTCTAGTCTTCCCTAGTAATGGGAGACTCCACAGGTCGAATTGTTTTCTATACCTACCTCTTTAGCAGTAGGCAAACCACGGTCCACTGCAATCTATTTTCTGCTGAGTTCTTTCTACCATTCTAGGTGGTCTTTTTGGAGAGCAATGTATATGAGCATAATTTTATCACACTATAAGCACATTTTGTACATGGAGAACACATATATTCTTATCCCTGACAAAGGTTTGAAGTGAAAGCTAATCCTGATATGCCTCTCTGAGTGGCTACAGTGATTTTCCTTTAGGTTCTCATGCATGAGCCAGTATCAAGCCTACTGTCAGCCACAGCTCCAGATATTACAATATAAGCTCTTCCTGTGGTTTCATTGAATCCTTTCCCTTAGAGATGAGGAAAAGACACCCCAGCCTGCGTTTTGCCCTGGTGAGATTCAAAGTGTATCCTTTTATTCCAAAACTTTAGACCCTTAATGTGGATGGGAAAAAATAATTGCAAAAATATTTTAGAAACATTATTTTCAAATCTCGATTTAGCACCCTGCATAGGATAGGGAGAGTTGCCTTCTATTTTCTTGAAATTTTGGGTGAAATTAAGACTAAAACCAAAAACTAAAATGATTGAATTTAAACACACCCTTTAAGGGGGAGGGGGAAGATGACTGACTAGACACAGCCAGACAATGCCTCTCCCACCAAGAGAAACCAAATTATATCCAGCAAATCATCACACTTCAGACAGATCTTTTGAGAGAAAACACTGAAAGTTGACAGGCAACACAGACACTGAAGTTGAAGAGGGAGGAAACTGGGAAGCTTACATGGAGTTGCAGAGCACCAGGACTGACTCCCAGTCCTGAACAAGTGCTAAAGAAAGGGTAAGTGAAGGAATTCCAGGGCACCACACTCTCACCTTGGGTATCTGGGGTCCTATCTACAAAGGATCTCATGCCCCCCATGTACATATAATTTGGCAGGGGGAACTGATCAGAGAGTAGCCAGAAGCAGAACTTGAACCTACAGGGAACCCAGAAGGTTTTGTCCATGGGACAGTTACAGCAATACACAACCATAGGCGCCCATCCCCCAAGACTCTTCCTCTTGCTCTGAGTGACTCTGACCCCCATGGACTGCCAGGCTGGGAGAAAGCAGGACTGCCCTTCCCACAGGACAAGGGTGCATCTGATCTGTGTGTGCCTGTGTTTGCCAACCCCTGACAAGGACCCTGCCTGGCTGCTCCCATAGGAGGGGGCACACAGCACAATCACTCTGCCTGAATGTTTTGCCAGTAGCCTGGGAACAGTTCAGCCCCTCCAGCACAGCCACTGTTTGACAGGTCACACCCCCGACCCCCCATTCCGGGGTTTTAGCACAGAATCCTGGGTTATCAAGCTGGGATCTGTGGCCTCAGCTTGAGTGGGGAAGGAACACCCACTCTCAGAACACTGAGAAAAGTTATGCATGGGTTTATGTGCTGGCATGGGAGATGGGCATCTCTCCCTCTGCAAGACTGATATGGGAAGGGTACAGCCTGTTGATCAGCCACAGATTCTGCCTGAAGGAACCCCAGGGCCCAGAACATGGAACAGCCCAGTGATCTGGACTAAGAAGACTTGGGACAAAACTAGCTTGTTGGGCCTGGTCCTGAGGGAGATTGGATGGACAGAGACCCAGTCAGGGGAGCGTGAGCTGTGCAGCACTACACCAGCTGCACACCTGTGGTGCTACCAACACTGTCCATGGATCCTTTGCTCTTGACCCACCGCATCACCAGACCACCTATAGATATATAGTCCCACAGCCAGCTTTGACTCTGCCAATCTCAGAGGACCAGTGGGTCCCCATGGTGTGGCAGGTCTTCTGGTGACTTCAACTTTGGATTGAGCTTCCCCTAAGAGTGGGAGATGGGGAGTGCAGCCTGTCAGGGCTCCCCTTGAAGCTAAGGAAACATGGGCATGGTGCCAGCAATTGAAAGAGACTCCCCTAAGGCCTGGGAATGAACTTGGTGAGGGAATCATTCCTGCCTCACTCCTATCTTCCCCCTCCCCAGAGGCCAGCTGTTGATACACTGAAATGCAAGAGGTGCATGGCTAAGAGTCTATCTGGCAGCCCTCACTCTTAAGCATCATCTACAGGATCACAGCCTGAATTACACCACTAAACAAAAATAAATTCCTTCAACATGCATTACCTGTGCAACTCAATGCAGGAAACTAACCACAGCTAAGGAACTTGCACAGAGCCTTGGACCTCTGAAAGCATTTGGAAAGGAAGTCAATCAACTATACGTAACATACAACACAGTCAAACCCTCAAGGGAAAAATGAAAGTGAAAACAAAATTCCCCATCCAAATTACAGCAACTTCAAAAGATAAAGAAACATCAGCTCTCTCAGATGAGAAGGAATCAGTGCAAGAACTTCAGCAATTCAAAAAGTCAGAATGTTTCTTACCTCCAAAGAACCACACTAGCTCCCTAGCAATGGATCCTAACCAGATTGAAATAGTTGAAATGACTAGATATGGGATTCAGAATCTGAGTAACAAGAAAATTCAGTGAGATGCAGATGAAAGTTGAAACCCAATTCAGGAAGCCAGTAAAATGATCCAAGAGTTGAAAGATGATATAGTCATTTTAAGAAAGAACCAAACTGAATTTCTGGAATTGAAAAATAGACAACAGGAATTTCTAAAATACAGTTGGAAGCCTTAACAAAAGAGCAGAATAAGCTGGGGAAATAATTTCAGAGCTCGTAGAAAATCCTTCAAAACAAATTAGACAAAAATAAAGAGTGACAAATTTTTAAAAAGTGAACAAAGTTTCCCAAAATATGGAATTGTGTAAAAAGAGCAAATGAATCATTGGCATTCTTGAGAGAGAGGGACAGAGTGTGTGTGAGAGATTAAGCAACTTAGAAAACATATTTGAAGATATAATCCAAGAAAATTTCCCCAATCGTGCTAAAGAGGTTGACATGCAAATTAAAGAAATTCAGAGAATCTCTATGAGATACTATACAAGATGACTACCCTCAAGACACATAGTCAACAGACTTTAAGGTCAATGCAAAAAAAAAAAAAAAAAAAAAAAAACACACACACACACACATTAAGGGCAGTTTGAGAAAAGGGTTAGATAACTGACAAAGGGAACTCCATAAGGCTAATAGTGGACTTCTCAGCAGAAACCAAAAGAGATTAGGGGCCTATTTTCAGCACCTTTAAAGGAAAGATATTCCAATTCAGAATTTCATATCCCACCAAACTAAGCTTCATAAGCAAAAGAAAAATAAAATATTTTCCAGACAAGCAAACACTAGGGGAATTTGTTATCACCATACCAGCTTTAAAAGAGGGGTTGCTATTTTTATATTAGATTCAGCAGGTGCATATATGCCCCCCCGAATCTAAAATAAAAATTGGAAAAATAGATAAAAAACTTGAATAGTTCATGCTACTGCTGCAAAGTAAGTGTATTTACAGGAATAATGAACATTCATCTTTGTGTGGCATTGAATATTGATTTCATACACTTTACCCATACCATATATTCCATTTGTTATGCAAAAGTTGGTATAGTCATATTAAGTTTAAAATAACTTTAGCAAGAATCGTAATAACTATTATTAAAAAGTTAAAAAAAACAGATGTTGGCAATACTATGGAGAAAATGGGATGCGTATACATTGTTGATGAGAATGTAAAGTAGTTCAGCCACTATAGAAAGCAGGTTGGAGTTTTTTCAAGAACTAAAAATAGAACAAACTACCTTTTGACCTAGTAATCCCATTATTGAGTATATACCCTTTGGGAACATAAATCGTTCTACCAAAAAGGCACGTGGATCTATATATTCATCTCAGCATTATTCATGATAAGAAAGACATAGAATCAACCCAAGTACCCATAAATAGTTGGATTGGTTAAAGAAAATGTAGTACTATACACCTTGGAATACTGTGCAACCATAAGAAAGAACAAGATCACGTCCTTTGCAGCAGCATGGATGCAGCTAGAGGCCATTATTCTAAGTGAACTAACACAGAACGAAAAAACCAAATACTCCATATGCTCACTTATGAGTGGTAGCTAAACATTGGGTACACATGGACATAAAGATGGGAACAATAGACACTGTGGACTACAAGAAGTGGAGGGAAAAGAGGAGGTGAAGTGTCAAAGATCTACCTTTGGGTACTGTGCTCACTACCTGGGTGATGGGTTCATTTATACCCCAATCCTCAGCATCATGGAATATGCCCTTTTAAGAAACCTGCACAGGTACCCCCTGAATCTAAAATAAAAATTAGAAAAATAGATAAATAACCTGAATAGTTCATGCTACTGCTGCAGACCAAGTATATTTACAGGAATAACGAAAATTCATCCTTATGTGGCCTTGGATATTGATTTCATACATTTGACCCATACCATATCTTCCGTTTGTAATGCACATAAACTGTATCTTTCAATAATAAAGAAGTAAATAAATGTATTAACCCAGAATATTTGATATTCTTAGAATTGGCAGGTAAAAGTTTTGGATTCAGATTCATATAATCAACTAAGATAATGTCCTTGGACACAAACTGTCAACTGAGACAATGTCCTTGGGCACAAAGCAGATGGCCACTCACCAATTCATGATTTAGTCTAATTAAAATGTATATAAATGTCCTCAGCTTCATTTCTGAATCAGTGGCATTTGTAAAAGTAGTGAGGATAGAAATATTTTACAGATTAATGCTTACACATACACAGACCATTTTCTAAAGAAAGGGCACTTAGATCAGGGTCATAATATGTAGGGCAAGCCTTGATTCATTTGCCCTTTATTCTAGGAAAGGGAAAAAAATTCAGTGTAAAAATATCACATAATGCATTGGCATTCATAGCAGGATGTGCTAGCATTAACAAAATTTACAATGTTTTTGAAGAGAGGTAATGAGAACGTCTCTGCAGCTTCAGTAGCAATGCATAATACAGCACAATGAAAAACGGTATTTTAATTTTCATGCATGACCTCCACCAGAGGTGTTAATCCTATGCTAGACCCTATAATTCTCCAACTGTTTGGAGTGAAAGGAAAATGATATTCCATGTCTTTCAGAGATAGATAATATATCCTGGGGAATCTAGAGGCTGGGAGGATCTGTTCATGTTTTAAAGAGTAAGGACCATGGGGCATAATCCAGCTGTTTTGCAATTGAATGAGATATTAAACAGCATATTATTCTACCATTTTTGAAATTTAAGAGCAAATCTTGCCTTTAAAAATAGATTAAAATTTAAAATTATAAAAATTTGATTGTATTTCCCTGAGATGTTGCTGACATAATTAAATTTGTAAAGATATTTAAAATAGTCAAGCATTTGCCAACAGGCAAACAGTTTTACAAAACATCAATGTAAAAGGGTGAATAGGAGTTTTTGGGTAGATAGGAAAGTCAGGTTTTTAATAAGAGATGTCAGTGCTGGGAAACCTACTGTAGGACTTAGAAGTTGTCTGCGCCTCACATCATTTTTATGCTGAGAACAATCAAAGGTCACTTTAAGGATTGGGGTAGGAAAATTAAATAGATTATGGGATTATTTAGGATTGTTCATCATATCCAGAAGTGAAATAGGATTCAGTGGAGTCATGGGTAGTTTGCAGTGTGAATGGCAGATGGACTGTATGACCTGAAGAATAGGAAAATAAAAGGGCAGATATTGAAACGATTGTGCAGAAAGGAATAGAGACACTGGACAAGATGTGAAATGCTGAAGTGTAGATGTAGCTGTAATGACTTCCTGGTCTCTCCTCGCCAGCACATGAGAAAAGTGCCTTGTTTGGAGCAGTGGTGGATCTGGGCAACAAAAAAGTTTCTAAAAGATTGTGTTTTCATTTATTTCAGATATAAAGGGTATATGAATCAATGGGTGTCCATACTGGCTGGATGTTAAATCAAACTGGGGAGCTTTAAAGATGCTCTGATGCTTAGGACCTACTACCAAAATTTTGATTTAATTAATTTGTTAATAAACATAGGCATAAATATTTTTAAGAAAGTTCTCCAAGTGATTTTAATGTGGATTTAAGGTTGAGATCCTCTGCTCTAGATGAAAATAAAAAATGGAGTGAGTTATCTGGTAAAATATGCATTCAGGATGTGAAAAACTCTTTCCCTGGGTAGCCATATAACATAATTCAAACTGTTGACTGCCAAGTCTTTGATATACCTACAAAGTTCCTCTTTCCTCAGGATGAGCACTGATATCAAATCTGCAAGGGAAATGAATCGGAGAGATACCCGATCTCATCTCCAGCTTCCTTATCTTAAAGACTTTCATGCATGAATGCAAGATGAAGATCAGAAACTAAAGTGCTTATAGAGGTCGTTTGGGAAAATCAATAAGCGAGCAGCCTGAGTCAGAAGACTGGTATTAAGTCTGAGCCACACTGTGAGAGGAACGCTGGGAATGGAGCATCCTGGACACTATAAAGGGGAGGACTAACCACTCAGCTCCCATTGACAGTAGCCACATGGTCTGACAGCCCAGGGTCAACTTGGTTTTTAATTTTTCAAAAAATGTCTGGAACTTGGAGTTTTTTTTATGTGAAAAACTTCAGTTGTTGAAAATGGGAATCAAAACAATGCTGTTTGAACACTAATGGCCAAACCAAGCCCATTTGTGGGTTTAGCATGGCCTGGGAGATACCAGTTTGAGACCATGGCTCTACATTGATCTGTGTATCTTAAAGTGTGGTCCTTCACCCACATGCCTCAAAATCACCTGAGTCCTGAGTTTCCCTCAATTTTCTGAGATGCTTCTGGCCCATTCCCTTTATTGCTTTTTATGGTCACAACCCTTGCTTTATGACTCTAAGGCAATCTTTTGAAAAGTTTACAATTCAGTCAATTATGTAGTTGTTCCTTTTGTAGGGAGAAAGTATGTTCCTCTTATTTTGATATGATTGTAAATAGTGCTCTCGTTCACTCTCAAAAGAGAGAGTCAAGAACATAAATTATATTGTTACTTATCTGTATGTAATAACAACAGCAGCAATGACAATATGTAATTGTAAGTGTGATGTTTAGTTGTTTTTCTACTGACTTGATTAGATTAGAGGAGTATTGTGAATCTTCAAATGCTATGGAGAGTGAAGGCCAGCCTATTCTTGCTAGGAATATAAGTATTAAAACTATATTTGTTTAGGAAAAGGATATATGTTGAAAACACAAGCCAATCCTATGCCTTTTAAGATGGTAAATTTATTGTTAAAATGGTTCTGAATATGCTTTCTCATATCAAATGGTAATATAATATCAAAAAATTTATAAAACTTCCCTCTTTGGTATGTAGAGCTGAATTATTTTCCTTTTGAGCATGGGCTGGATTTAGTGACACACTTCCAGTAAATTGAGTACAGAAATGAAAAACTTGTTGGACACCACCTTACCCTAGTGATCTAGGGTAATATTATCTGTTTAAATGATGTTGATTTTATCTACCTTCTGATGTAATGGGATAAAAGGAGCATCCCATTTCCATGGCATGTAATCATGAGAAACATCACAAAAACCCAAATTGATGAAAATCCTACAAAATATCTGACCAGAAGTCTTCAAGTATGAAGGTTTTGAAAAACAATGAAAGGCTGAGAAACTGCCACACACCAGAGGAGACGATGCAATGCCAATGTGGTATAGTGGATTCAATCCTGAGGCAGAACAAGTGGGAAAACTGGTAAAATCTGGATCAACTGTAATTGCGTTAATAGTATTATTCCAATACTAATATATTCATTTTGACAAATGAACTGTGGTTGATGATGTAATAGGTTAACATTAGAGAAAGTGGAATACAGGGGATATGGGAACTGTCTGTACTATCTTGGCAACTTTTCTATAATTAAAAAGCCATTCCAAAATTAGAAGTTTATTGTTAAAAGGTAATATTCCCACTTACTATTGCTAAATATAGAAATATGCTTAAGATTATTAAGCTACAGAGAGATACCTGAATTGTACACTACATGTAACATAGCCTTCAGGGCAGACAAGGATGATGTTTGAGGAAGGGGACAATGTTTTGAATTGCTAATACTCAGTAGTGTCTAGTTCAGAGTAGTAACTAAATAAATACTTGTTACATGAACAAATGCATCATGTTTGGTTTCTGTTTAAGGTGCCAATTCAGCATATGGGACTTTTAGGCTGTCATTTATTCACATAATCTGGATCACCAGGCTTCATTCAAAAGGTATGACTAACTACTAAGATCAAAGAGCAATCTTTCCTATATATTACTCTGTCAAATACACACATAAGCCTGCAGGAAAAGACACTTAGCAAAATAGTGTTAAGGAACATTAAGCTTAGAAGTTACTAAAAAAATCTCAGAATAAGATTTAAAGAAACAAATTAAGTATATGGACACTTTCCCCAAAAACCTGTAGTAATCACAGATGTATTCCCAGGCATGAAAGAAGCGATTATTGTTAAGTGTCTATGATTCTTATCTTGTAGTGTATCACATTGAAGAACGACTCTGCCTCAGGCCTGCTTGTAATTAAAATCCTTCCCTGTGATTTGACCTTACACAGTAACAGCTTTCTTTGTTTCAGCTGTCAGAGACTCTTAATAAAAGTAAATCTTTGAATCTTAATTTACCTTTAGACCTGTTTGCTTTTTGAATAGGAGAAAGAGGGAGGTTACAAAATGTAATGTACTGGCAACTGGAACCCCCATGACTGTTTTGTTGCTGTTGTTGTTGAAACAAATATGACCATAACTTTTTGGGGAGGTGATTGATAAAACCTCTTATAATTTTACCTTAAATTTTTTTATGTCAGGTCTACTTCTTTGCTTGTTCTTTCTGAAATAAAATTAGCATTGAATTTTTCAATCCTCTTTAGAGTCTATTTGCAGCTTCTTTCTAACATAATTTGAAACTCTAAAAGAAAAAAAATCCCAGTAGTGGTTTGTGTTTTTCCTAAATAAGCCATTTTAAGCAGCTATAAGAAAACTATTGCTTTGTATGTTTTTTTTTTTTTTTGAAATGCAGCATTTTACCATATCCAAGATATGATTTTTGAATCATCAAAAGAAAAGGGCTGGTCCCTTTGAATTCCAATGTGTCAGCGAAAATACTCAAATTGCAAAAGAGCTAAAATTGCTGGGTTAGCAGCAGAAAGAAATTATTCAATACTAACAGAGCTATTTCTTAGAAAGGTAGGGAACTCGGTAGTATGGACAGTTTCAAGAACACAATCCTATCACAGATATGCAGCTTCATCTAGGCTGGCAACTAAAATGTCTGCGTAACTTGTCCACAGTTGGGAGTTAAGATTCGTGAGATTGGGATTGAGAAGTGAGATTATGAGAAGGTATGCAGTGACAAGATTTTTTTTTTTATGGATATAAAACAGGATTATGTCCCAAAGTCATATTTCTGTTTAGTACTTTTTTAAGATTAAACCTAAAAAGCAAAACAAGAAAGAAAAAGAATGGTTTGAGCACTGTATGAATACTAGAAGATCAGCTTTCAAGATGCTCTAGATGAGAAGATGGAAAATTAAATCTCAGGAAGAGTTTTTGCCCATAGACATTTGTGGACCCCTGCTGAGGAAAGTTGGTATTTCCCCCTACTTTCCTCATGAAGAAGTGCCTTGCCTCTTTGGCTGCCAAGAGACCAATGAGGAGCCAGTGACTGGGTGTTTTCATCGCCTAGATGTGGACAGAAAAGAACACCAGGGAACAATGAAACTTACTGCAGGTCCCCAAGCAGGGAAATGGCAGTCTGCTGCATCGACACTGACAAGTCCCAGGGGTAGAGAACATTTTGCTTTCCCAAACCTGGGAAATGATTATCATCTAGGATGTACTTGAAAGCCTCTAGAGAAAAAAAAGTGACGCATTATAATGCCATTTTAAGAGTAAAGAGATTTACATACAACCAGTGAAAATAAAGATTGTATGGGAGGCATATGAAAGCCTAAATAAAAATATCTATCTCTCTATCTATCTATCTCTCTCTCTCTATATATATATACACACACACACACTAAATATAAATGTATATAAATCTATATTTAATATATTAAATATATAAAAATATAAATGTATATAAAACTATATTTAATATATTAAATATATAAATATAAATGTATATATTTAATATATTTAAAACTATTTTATATATATACATAAATCACTTCAGTGATTCAGATCCAAGTATAGAACTTAAAGAACTTTCCGAAACCCAAAACATGATTCCCTACGAAGCAATTAATTTTGATTATCAATTAGTGGCCTAACATATGAAGTGCAAAACAAAACTTGAAATATTGAGACAAAAATATACATAGATGACAAATCAGAAGGCAAAAGATACAAAATCTAGATAGTGGATCCATGAGAGTTCTCAAAAGAACAAAATACAAAACATATGAATGCGATAATATTTAAACACACAATGAAGGTAAGTTTCCCTAAGCCAAATATAGTCCTAAGCCTGCAGTTTGAAAGTAACTGTACATAGATTGTGATAGTCCTTAAATATCACCATCATCATCGTTGGCATTATCTTCTTCCTCTTTTAGCAGGATGTGAAGGATATAAAATATATTTAGAAATTATTTAGCATTTCTCTCATTAAAAGGTGGAGCCTAATTTTCTTCTTCATGAGCATAGGAATGCAGGCTGACCTTACAAACTTGCTTCTAATTATTAGAGTGAATTGAGAGTGGTGTTGTGTGGTTTTGCAGTCTAGATCATAAAAGGCCATCTAACTCCTGCTTGACCTCTCTCTCTCTCAGAACTTATGCTTTTGAAACTAAGAAGTCTAGCTATCCTAACTTCATATGAGCCATGCTAGGGAGAATGCCCAAAAGGAGGAAAATGATGCCTGAGGAGGGGCTCTGCTGCACTCCTGTTTGAGTTTTATTTATTTATTTATTTATTTATTTATTTTTATTATACTTTAAGTTCTAGGGTACATGTGCGTAACGTGCAGGTTTGTTACATATGTATACTTGTGCCATGTTGGTGTGCTCCACCCATCAACTCGTCAGCACCCATCAATTCATCATTTATATCATGTATAACTCCCCAATGCAATCCCTCCCCCCTCCCCATGATAGGCCCCAGTGTGTGATGTTCCGCTTCCCGAGTCCAAGTGATCTCATTGTTCAGTTCCCACCTATGAGTGAGAACATGCGGTGTTTGGTTTTCTGCTCTTGTGATAGTTTGCTAAGAATGATGGTTTCCAGCTCCATCCATGTCCCTACAAAGGACGCAAACTCATCCTTTTTTATGGCTGCATAGTATTCCATGGTGTATATGTGCCACATTTTCTTAATCCAGTCTGTCACAGATGGACATTTGGGTTGATTCCAAGTCTTTGCTATTGTGAATAGTGCTGCAATAAACATACATGTGCATGTGTCTTTGTAGTAGAATAATTTATAATCCTTTGGGTATATACCCAGTAGTGGGATGGCTGGGTCATATGGTACATCTAGTTCTAGATCCTTGAGGAATCGCCATACTGTTTTCCATAATGGTTGAACTAGTTTACAATCCCACCAACAGTGTAAAAGTGTTCCTATTTCTCCACATCCTCTCCAGCACCTGTTGTTTCCTGACTTTTTAATGATTGCCATTCTAACTGGTGTGAGATGGTATCTCATTGTGGTTTTGATTTGCATTTCTCTGATGGCGAGTGATGATGAGCATTTTTTCATGTGTCTGTTGGCTGTATGAAAGTCTTCTTTTGAGAAATGTCTGTTCATATCCTTTCCCCAATTTTTGATGGGGTTGTTTGTTTTTTTCTTGTAAATTTGTTTGAGTTCTTTGTAGGTTCTGGATATCAGCCCTTTGTCAGATGAGTAGATTGCAAAAATTTTCTCCCATTCTGTAGGTGGCCTGTTCACTCTGATGGTAGTTTCTTTTGCTGTGCAGAAGCTCTTTAGTTTAATTAGATCCCATTTGTCAATTTTGGCTTTTGCTGCTGTTGCCTTTGGTGTTTTAGACATGAAGTCCTTGCCCATGCCTATGTCCTGAATGGTACTACCTAGATTTTCTTCTAGGGTTTTTATGGTAATAGGTCTAACATTTAAGTCTCTAATCCATCTTAATTAATCTTCATATAAGGAGTAAGGAAAGGATCCAGTTTCAGCTTTCTACTTATGGCTAGCCAATTTTCCCAGCACCATTTATTAAATAGGGAATCCTTTCCCCATTTCTTGTTTCTCTCGGGTTTGTCAAAGATCAGATGGCTGTGGATGTGTGGTATTATTTCTGAGGACTCTGTTCTGTTCCATTGGTCTATATCTCTGTTTTGGTACCAGTACCATGCTGTTTTGGTTACTGTAGCCTTGTAGTATAGTTTGAAGTCAGGTAGCGTGACGCCTCCAGCTTTGTCCTTTTGACTTAGGATTGTCTTAGCAATGAGGGCTCTTTTTTGGTTCCATATGAACTTTAAAGCAGTTTTTTCCAATTCTGTGAAGAAACTCATGAACTTCCCAGCATCAACAGGTCAGTGAGTAAGCCTTCAGATGATTCCAGCCCCCAGCCTTCCATAAACCCCAGATACCACCCAATGGAGAGAAATTGGGCTATGCCTGTGGAGTCTTGTGCAAAATGGAGAAGAGCACAAGGAGACATGCTGTTGTTTTTGTTTCGGAGTGTTTTGTTATGCCACCATAGTGAATATAACGTGAATTTATAAGCTAATTTAACAAATTAGCTACATAAGATAAACATGAGGCATGTTATAAGTTTGTGATTTATGCCACTGGATGCTAAGACAGATAAATAGAATGTATTAACCACTGAGAGAAAATGACTGACCTTACAAATTCTACAAGGTATTATTCACTTGCAGGACAAAATACTAGGCTGTACAAGAATTCAGTATATAATCACTTAAGAAAATTAATAAATCACATGGGAAAAAATGAAAAGGAATAGAAACAGTTGTGAGAAAGAAAATATATATTCTACAAAAATACAATTAAATATTCATAAATAAGGGTGCTCTTTCTAGGAATGTGTAATATCGGTGCTAAATAGGACTTGAGACAGAAGTAAATGATGTGGTGAGGGATGCATTTGGATAATGAACCATCTTAGGTAAAACTAAGAGCTGGAGGGTGAAGGAAGGTACAGAGATAGAACAGGCTTTTGAAATAGATTGAAGGATGAAAATAAAAAGAGAAGAAGAAAAGAAAAGGGTCAATGAAAGTATCCCAGAGGTCTTAAATTAGTCATTTGGAAGAATAAAGTATACTTCATTTTTGATTATAGTAAAGAAATATTTGTCTGATTTTGAGAGAAGATAAAGGGAAAGTGACTACTAATGAAATCTATTACAGAAAAGCTTTCAAAGGAGCAATGGGAAAAATGCACACACCAGTGAAAATAAGGGGAAACCAAAGATAAATACCATCTAAAATGAAATAATTAAGGTATGGCTACTTCTTTAAACTTGATCGGTCAAAATATTATATAATTAGAGCTAACTAATTAAAACTTTCTCATATGCTGTTTACAAGGAATACACACACAGCAAAGTTATAAAGAATGATTTAAAAGAGAAACTAGTCAAATAAGAGAGAGAGAAAGGATGTGAGTAAATAAGGCCAGTAGTATAAATATCACACTGGTTGTACTCAGAATAAACATTTCTAAACAGGAGACAACAGAACTTTCTAAAAAATAAGTACAGTTTTGAAACTCTAACAATCAGTATGTGAAATAATAAGGCAGTTAATTATACAAAGTAAACAAATTAGAGGTAAAAAACTGCTTAAAATACAGTTAAAAATTCATTTTCTCCTAAAGTTTTGGAAAAACTCAAACTTTTCAGTGCCTCCCAGCTTCCTCTTCTTATCCACAGTCAGTGGTAGTGTAAGGCCAACTTAAATTCTTTAGATATTCAAAGCCAGTTATTTTCTGGGACGAAGCTGGAGGGGTTGGTAACATCAGTTTGTTTATTCCTTAATAACTCACCTTAATATTTGTGATCAGGAACAATGAATCTGATTTGTTCAGAAGGATGCTCTTGGGGATCCTATGCTTGCCCTGGGAGCTTTTAGCATTCAGAGATGGTGGTTTATATTCCTTTGAAATCCTCTGCAGAATGTAATACAGTGAAGTTTTAATTAATTGGAACGTATGGACTATGATGATTAACAAAACATCATTTTGATTTTTAACATTTACTGAAACTTTTTCTTTATTTTTTGCTACCTTGACCTTAATGATAAATTTTAATAAATATATGTTAATCTCTCTTTGATGACTAAGAATATATCCTCACACTTACTGCTCTCAATATTATAGCTGAATGTATATTGATTCCAAGATAACTTAAGAAGTTACCTATATTATCGATGAATTTTTTTTTTATTAAAGGTGGATAAGAATTTCAAATAAATTGCAAAGCCATTATGTCATTGTTAATAAAACTACTGATTTCTCTAGGGAAAATTTCTCAGTGGGCTTTGTTCTTGGTTTGTTATTCTTGGGAGCTGCTGGAGCCAGAAAAAACAAAAGGATTAGGTGACCATTTCCAAAAGTAGGGATTTTTAAAGGGCAATTCTTCTCTATTTCTTGTCTTCAGAAGAGGTAGATTATTCTTATAAACTTGGCGATAGTCAACCACTCTCTCCTTTTTAACTCAGGGACTAGTGGGTTACTGTCTCTTGCATGAAAGTCACTGAGGCCAATATGCTGAACTCTGTTAGGTCATAAGAGAAAGGGACTGGAACAAATAACAAAGGTAAGATGAGTCAAAAGCAGCATGGCAAAGCTATGCAGACTTTTCCATGCTTCTGGGAAACAATGCCAAAGGTAGTGTCTGGGGCTTAAACAGTCATTGTGATACTTAGTTTTAAAAGGAAGAGGATGAAGCCTTAAGAGCAAGAATGGTGACCAAAGTTTTAGCCTTGAGATAAAACTTTTATCATGCTACCTCCAGGTAACAGGCTTCAGAGAGAATAGATTGTGTATGTTTCTTATCAGACTTAAGTCTGTTTGATGTTAATGCTAGAGGGGTATAATGAGGCATATCCGACCCCTGCTTTTTATCACGGCCTGAACCAGTCTTTCAGGTTGTATTTTACAGTGCCTGGCCAAGGAGGGAGTCCATTCAGATGGTTGGGGGGCCTTAGAAGTTTATTTGTGGTTTATATTAACATTGTTTAAAAATAAATTGTATTGTGTATATTTAACATATACAAGATGATATTACAAGATACATATATATGTATTTATATATATCAGAGTGCATTCCTCTTATTAATCTTACATATATATGTGTATATCCATAAATACATATATATATGGTTACTGTAGTGGAACAAATTAACATACCCATCTTCTCATTGTTGGTCACCACAACCTCTTTCAAGCAATTGAAAAGAGAAAAATTTTAAATCTACATATAACCTGGAAGTCATCACCACCTTCGAGTTGTCCCGCCTTTTGGACTGAACCAATGTGTATCTTGTGTATTTTATTGATGTCTCACATCTCCCTAAGTTGTATATAATCAAGCTGTGCCTCGACCACCTTGGTCACATGTTCTCAGAGTCTCCTGAAGGCTGTATCATGGGCCAGGGTCACTCATATTTGGCTCAGTATAAATCTCTTAAAATATGTCACAGAGTTTGACTCTTTTCATTGACATTAAATAAATTAATCAAATTAAAAAAAGAGCAAGAATGGCATTTTAAATAATTGAAGGTAACAGAAAAAATGTATAGGTTTATAGATTCAAACTGAAGAGTCGCTAAAGATG
The DNA here is from genome assembly GCF_002776525.5 of Piliocolobus tephrosceles. NCBI lineage: Eukaryota > Metazoa > Chordata > Mammalia > Primates > Cercopithecidae > Piliocolobus > Piliocolobus tephrosceles. The sequence continues at coordinate 1,710,202 of NC_045438.1, forward strand.
ACTGCCCTTCAGCAGAAAAAGGGTGAGAGGTGGATTACAGATCAGAGTTAGTGGAAGTTATTGGAAAAATAAAATTGTTCCATGTTTATACCCCTATAAATTAAGACTATTCAATCAAACTGATTGTACCTCTTCTTACTGTCTCTTGAGATTTGTCTCTTTTCCCTAAAAACAAGTGTCGAAACAACACCAATTAATTGTAGTCTGGTGAATGGGTTCCACATCCTAGAGGCTTTAATGGTCATTGATATGCGGAGATGACATCTTCAATTTATAGATTGTTTCCATCACTCAGAGTAAACTAAGATCTCGGGAGGGACAACAAGTAGCTCATTGGATTCTAATGATAGCAAAAGATATACAAACTTCTGCAAGGGGAAATAAATTGAATTTGTAAATGTAAAGTAATATTAGGCAAACTTTTTAGGTCAGTGTGTGTGTGTGTGTGTGTGCGTGCATGCATGCACGCCTAATGAGCTGTGATTTCACCACTGTGTTCCAGACTGGGTGACAGAGTGAGACTCGCTTTCAAAAAAAAAAAGAAAAAAAAAAAGAAAAGTAAAAAAGAGACACTTAGAAAAAGGCCTCATAAGAATTCATTGTTGAATTTTCTCTGATACCTTGATTAAGTTCAATAAGTTTAATGAGAAAAATGAAATAATTATCCTAAATAATCAGAAATAGTTTCCAAAAATTCATTTGAATAAAAGTATGCAACTTTGTGAGACCATAGAAACTGTAGATATTTTATGGATACTGTCTGCTTAGAAATGTATAAAGCAGGAGGCTTTTCTAAACAAAAAATAAATAAATAGAGGAACCAAACTGTGTTTGTTTATATAATGATAATTAGAACTGGGGATAAAAGTGATCAGAACCAATATGATAATACCTAGCATAATACGCTTATAGAATGTACTAGGCATAGTACTAAGTTCTTGCATGTATTTGCACATTCAATCCTAACAATAGTCTTATGAGGTAGTTATACAGATGCGCAGCTTGTACTGGATTACCAGAGCCAGTTGTTAAATTTTCAGGAATTTTGTAAATTGGTTGGCACCATGTTGGTAGTTTGAATTTCAAGATGCTGGTATTATTTATACCATGAGAATTAATGAACACTACAAAGTAAACCTTTTGTTTTTCCCCCTCAGATTGCCGGTTGTCAAACATTTCCTATGTTTGGACGTAGTGGTATATGTCCAAACATATACCACTAGGTAGATACTACTGTTGCTTCTATTTTACAAATGAAGGAATTAAGATATAGAGGAGCTAAGTAAGTTACCAAAATCACAAACTAAACAAAAAAAACAGGGTAGAGGTGGAATTCAGTCCAGCTGAACTGTTCCACCCTGGATTTCAATCCCGCTGTCCCAGTTCAGGGCATCACTCCCTCTCTGCCAGACACCTCCCTCTAGGTTTACCTCTTCAAATCCATTTTTCTCCCTTCAGTCAGAAGACCATTCATAAACAAAAGTTGGGTCATGTCGTTTGATTTTGAAATGCTTTGAAAGGTGCTGCATGATTCTCAGGATCAAGTCCAGATTTTCTGGTCCTTGGTTTTATGGCTCTGACTTAACATTACACTTTATTCTCATCACTCTCAGTCCAATACGGTCGTCTATATACCAAGCTACCTGTGGTTCCTCTAATGTCTTCTTCTGTCTCTGCGCCTATTATTGTCTCTCATGTTTCAACGTCTTGGCACTTTTTATTGAGGTCTGGTATAATAGTTCTTGAGTATTCCTATTTTTCAGACAACACAATAGAATCATGGAAACATTTTCTGCATATTAATAATACAGCTTGACAGATATTACACATTTTGTATATATATATATCACATATTCATATCCATATATATGTGTGTGTATATATATATCACATATTCATATCCATATAGTTTTTTATGTATAATAATGTGCTGGTTTAATAAATAGTAGCCAGCCCTTTCTCATTCATGAGTATTGATTTCTGTTTAGGTAATTTGCATTTATATATATTTTGGTTCCTTTTCCTTCATTCTGTCGACCTTCTACTCCCCAAAATATTGAATTTCAGACAAATATGGGAACATGCAATACTAGGGGAAAATTATTTCCAACCTCCATTTCCTGTAACTGCATTTCATTTTTAATATTGCAGCTACAGAAAATGGACTTTTGAGCCTGGGGTCCATTTTAGCATTTCAATGTGAATGACACTATTATTCAGCAAATATCTATGAAATCAAATAAAAGACTAAAATTTTCATTCAATCATTGGGATAATTGGGTTGATCTACTCAATTTTCTCAGTTTTTACACTAAAATATCCAGATATCCAAGTATTCATATTTTAATAAATAGATGAAAGGAGACAAAGGCAGTTAATAACATATTCATAGAAAATGTCTACATAGCTAAAAAACACCTCATCAGAGCAAATACAGTGACTCCACAGGTGCACCAATTTGGTAACTTTTACGGGTGAGAGAGGGGATATGTTGAGAAAAGGACCTGAAAGAAAGGACATGCCAATGTGAATTATGATTATACCTGGGTCAGGGAATCATCAGGGACTATAATTTCCTTAGTACTTTTAAAGAGCAGAGATAGCTTTCCCTGTTGTCATCTGTAAACACCTCTAGTACAGACACATTTTGGTCACACACACACATACACAAATAGTATTTGTAAAGGAGGATAACATGAACAAATGGAAGGCTGAGCACTCAGATGAGTACCCAATGCGATTTATATTAAATAACATTTAAGCAATAAATTAAGGCTTTAACTCCAACGCAAAGAGCTCCTCTTTAAAACTGCCTTCAAAACACTTACTGCTACTTACTTTATGTAGGAAATATGAATTGTAATAGGAATGCTGAGTTTCTAATGGTGAAAAAGAAAAAAATACAAGAAAAGATAAAAAATACCTTTTACAAATGGTGACAAATTTTATTTAGGCATGCTCAACTTGGAAGATAATTTCTCCCCCTAAGTTCAAGAGAAATTTTAATATTCTTTCCATTTTACCTTCAGAACAAAGGATATTTGAAACAGTTACTTAAAGGCAATAGGAATTTGCAGAGTTCCTTTGAATTCAAGGTGGATTTTGCATGTCTTGAGATAATAACTTGCTGCAGGTGAAGTAGCAAAGTAGGAAAAGAACAACGAAAGCCATAAAATACAGCTGATCAGAAATTATATTCAAGATATGAAATTTCCATATTATAAGAACTAGACATGAGACAGTTTCAGAAAGTCTCTACAATTAGCCTATTGTTTCTGATGTTGCCATACGGATGTGGAGTACAGAATAGAAGGGAGAAATAGGCAAGATGGATTAGAGGGAATGTAGGACCAGCACACATAAAGAAAAGTTTCTTGACTATTCCTGAGCCTTCACCACAACTAAAATTAGGAAACTCATAGATTATATTTAGAAAATATTCATAAACACAGACTAATATTTAGGTTTGTGTACACACATATTTGTAAATGTGTGTGTGTGTAGAAAGAGACTATCACTATGTCTGTCTATAAGCCTCTTCTGCTATAAATTCCCTCTGTTACCAGAACAACATGCAGTCACACTCAATTTTAGGTTAATTCGGTTATGTCTATAATTTGTGGAAAAAACAATGATTTAGCAATGAACCAAGACTGTAGTAACAATATAGTTTCAAAGATGAAAGAACAAATTTGAGGTACTTAAAATGCAAAATCAGAATTTAGCAAGTAATTCAGTGTGCATACTGAAGTCATCCATGGCTTCCATGTGCCATGTTTTAGAAGCGGTTATAGATATTTGTCCTATTCACAAAAAATAGAGAATATAAGATGAGAAGAATCAAGCTTATATGGTGAAGGACATGATTTTATTCATTTATTCAATATTACTATATTAAGATCATATTTTGAGTTGAGCAATGTGCTAAGCACTGAATATAAAGACATGGTCCTTGCTCTCAAACAGTTTACTGAACTGAGATCATGGAAATTAATGGAGAATAGAATATCAAGAAAGGAAAGATTTGAGAACAAGTATAACCATAAGGTACTTTTATGACATAAATCAGTGACACAAAACATTTTTCTTTGCGGAATGCTTCTGAGTTGTTCAGTTTGGATGGTACGTTTCAGTTAGTTACATAGAATTTACATTTATTGTACTACTTATTTGGAGTTCTTTCAGGACCTATGTTCGTGAGGCTAATTTGTATCAACCAGTAATTCACAAGCTATTTTTTTTTTTTTTTTTTTGGAGGGGGCAGGTTACATGAACCTTAATAAGCCTTTACTTCAGTAAATTATACTTGGTTCATCACAGAGGTCTGCTAAGCTATACATTCCCTCTGCCTATGGTTGCCAAGTCAAAATACATGCTTTATGTAGGTTGCATTGCATATGATGATTAAATTTTGATGCTATATCTATGAAGGGGTCACAGTATTCCAAATGTGCTATGGCAGACCAGCTGACAGATTCTGATTAAAATGTCCTTAGACTATCTGCATCTATTCCCCCCCCCCCAATTTTAGGTTTAGTAAACACATTTTTTTATTTTTAATTTGTTCCAGAAAGAGATTAACCTGAATTAAACATATGCAAATTCTACTCACTAAAAAGACATAATTCCCATTGCAAATTAATGAACTCTAATTCTGGATTACACTGTTGAGAACAGCTGACATGAATAATTTGTTGAAAAGTTGATTAGCTTTGTTACACTGGTGAAATCAAGTTTCTGTGCTTTCATATGTCAAGATACAGAATTGTGGTGAGTTTATGACACCATTCCATTGTAAAACCTATCTGGGAAGTCAGCAGGCTGTTCTTGATGAGGTCTGTGTTTCGGCTTTCAAACTGCATTTCTGAAGGTTAGGAAATGTACACATATTTACAACATGCCATTGGGAATTCATTGTAGAATAATTCCCAGTGAATAGGAGACAAGTATATCATTCTGTTACTGGATGAATGATGTCCCTCTTAAATTATAGCCTCAAGTTTTAGAGTTGCTCTAAATGACAACTTTATGAAATTAGCGAGGAAGAAAATGTGTGTAGCAGAATTGACTGTTTTTGTTTCTTCATTTTTTTCTGCAACTTTGAGTCTTGAACATACTTCGTACCATTCTGGGCACCAGGAATCAGGATTTACATGGAGCATTGGAATATGGGAGTACTCTGTATTTCAGAAGCCCTAGTTTAGGAATAAAATGCATATTTTTCTTTGGCTGCCTATCAGTGACAATATTATTATTTTTAATTTAAAAATATACTTTAAAATTTAACCTTTGGATAAACAAGAAATTATTAGCCTCTTAACATCAATTTTTCCTTTGTATTAAATAAGTCAGTGTAAACTTCTACTTAAATATCAGCTCTGATACATGTAAATATTAAATTATTGGCTATATAAAAAATGCCATGGCATTGGCTTACTTAGACTAATACATGACTGCTTAACGTAATAGCCCTATTAGTATGAAACTCAAATAGCATCAAGAAGAGAAACAAATTGATTCATCAATAAAAGATAGATTTATATTCTATACCTTTGAAATTCATGTATTTAATTTTCTGTTTGGGAAGTTAGTAAATAAAGAGAGAAATTGTTTTGTATTAAAATTATGAACAATCTATGGGCTAAAATTTAATTAGCAGGGTGAAAGGAAAATGAGGCTTAGATTTAGGGGCCCTAAAATTTCTTTCTTAACTCCTAAAAATAAAACCAATAAGATAACAGTTGTAAAAAGGTTATGAGACATTTTTTTCTAGCATCATAAAATTTTTCAATAGGACCCCCAGGAGACATAGCCTCTCCAATTTTTAAGAAATCAAGTTGTTATTAATTAAGGCTGGAAGATCACAAACATTTCAAGTATATAGTTTAATTAGAATAATTTGTGTGTAGGTGTGTATGTAATATGATATACAAATATATATACACAATATTATATATAATATTAATCTAAAAAAGAAGTTAAGAATAACATGGGACAAATAACAATAAAAATTAAGCAATTCTGTAATACTATCCTGAGATGACACACTTTGTATTTCCCTTGGCTGTAATCCTGTGTAATTTAACTTTTCTCTTCCCAAAGCCTGTATCTTTATTCAAGCTACATCCTCACGAAACCTTGTTTTTGTCCTCAGTCCTGTTTTGCCCTCAGTAATGCCATACAGTACACCATACAACAAACTTTTAAATGATGCAGTACCTTGCATTGTTCACTTTGCTTGTGTTATGTGTTTTTATTTTTTCCCAACTAGATTGTAAACTCCTCCAGGATAAGGAGAAAATCATATATCTTTCACATCCTCAGGTCCATCTAAATATTGAGCATGTTAGGAACCCAATAAATCCTGTTGATTATCAGCTTGAATATTAAAGATTCATAAGAAGTAATTGTTTCTTAAGCTAAAATATGACTGTCCTATAACTCAGCAGGATAATGTAAAGTTAGAAAGTAAAATGTTAAAAGCAGATGAACACTGAGAATGGAGAATCTCTAAAGCAACCCTTTAGCAGATGTTCATATATTAAAATAAGATATGCTAAGCAGGAACATAACTTTCAATGAGCATGGCAGGTGTTGAGAGAAACCCCAGAGGATTGATAATAAAAAGTAAAATAACAAAACAAAACCAAGGAATCATAACTAACAAGAAAGGTAGAAGATACCTCTAAAGGATATGTTCAATTTTAGATTAACAGATTACATTCCCCAAAATAATACCCTCAATGATCACTTTATCTGGAAAACAAGCAGCTGTGAAATTAATCACCTTTGCATGTCCATATGATTTTCTATTACTTGTGTCTGTCTACATGAACTGGACAATTTATTTAATTGATTTAAAACTTAAGATTTTATTATACTCACCCTGGAGATATTATATTTCATTAACTAAGACTGTTTGTCATCACTCATATATTTAGGCTGTCAGTTACTAAATACCTTCGCTATCCTTCTCATTTAATACTTTATACCTCCATCCATTCCTCTCTCTTCCCACAGTCTTAACCATTGCCAAGACTTCTCTCCCATTAAGTTTGAACGACTGCCTTCTCCTTTCAGCCTCTATTACAGAATTTCCGCCACATGAAGAATTGTCCAGTTAATCTTTTTTTTCTTTTCTTTTTTTTTTTTTTTTTTTTGGAGTCTTGCTCTGTTGCCCAAGCTGGAGTGCCGTGGAGTGATCTCAGCTCACTGCAAGTTCCACCTCCTGGGTTCCCATCATTCTCCCACCTCAGCCTTCTGAGTAGCTGGGAATACAGGTGCCCGCCACCACACCGGGCATTTTTTTTTTTTTTTGTATTTTTGGTAGAGACAGGGTTTCACCATGTTAGCCAGGATGGTCTCTATCTCCTGACTTCGTGATCCGCCCGCCTCGGCCTCCCCAAGTGCTGGGATAACAGGCGTGAGCCACCACGCCTGGTCCAAGTTAATCTTAAAGTAATGCTTTCACTCTGTAATACCCCACATTTTCCCTGTACACACACATACATCAAACTTACATTGATTCTCACCTATTGCATAAAATCTGAGTACTTTGGCTTTGTCCAAAAATATCTGAATATCTAAATAGTATCACCAAACTACTTTCAACTTTATTGTTTGGTGATCCAATGCACTACCTTATAAACAGGTCACGCTTCACTTCATGTCTACGAATTGAGTTCTATTTAGTGATATGCATGCTGATAGACTTAAGTGGGAATTTTAGAGATGTGAAAAATTTAATTTTAAATGCATTAAAAATAAGATGGATGAATAAAGAAGTGATTAGATATAGAAATGATTACTAAATTGTTTGTAGTAGAATTTAGGTGGTGGGTACATGGGATACACTGTGAATTTCCTTTATATTTGCTTTAGGTTTATATGTTAGTATGGTTTCTAGAAGAGACCAAAAATGAATCCAAAGCCACACTTACAGGGCTACGAGAGTGTTAAATCCTGGAGCCCATCCTGACAGGATTTGCTGAACCTGGAGGCTTGTAGCTTTTATTTTACAAACAAGATGAGATGGAGAAAAACGCTTAAGCTTACACAACATGGCGGGTGGGGCGAGGGAAACTCATGCAGAAGTAAATTAATATCTTGCATAGAATGTTGCTGAGCTTTATAACATCTGAGCAGGCCAGAAGGTCTCCATTCCAAAAATAGTATTAAAGTCGTGCAAAAAGATAATGTTTCCAATGACTTGGAAAATCAAATGAAACTACCGTCTGGTTGAAATAATATCGTCCTAGGACTCAAACTGTTTTTTAAATTAAAATAAACAGACAAGTTGTAAAACGTAACCAGGTAAGCAGGGATTTAAAAATTCATGATTTCTGTCTTCTAGCTAGGATATGTAAAGTTGAAAGAGCATCACCTCATCCTAACTACGAGAAAAGCTTGAGAATTTACAATATCATAATTTTTCTTTAACTCAGCATAGAGGAGGTCTCAGGGCAAGCAACTAGATTGAAATCTAAGAAGAGATGGATCAATGAACAATGGCTCACCTGTGACAGAAAGAAAGGAAAGAAAGAAAAGAAAGAAAGAAAGAAAGAAAGAAAGAAAGAAAGAAAGAAAGAAAGAAAGAAAGAGAAAGAAAGAAAGAAAAAAACAAAAAGCTGACATTAATCATCATACAAGTGAATAACAAATTTCAGCTAAATTTTTTAAAAGCCAAACGTGGTATAGCATGAGAATACAGAATTTCTTAAAGTTAAAGATACATGGTAAACAACTACTTATAGGCTTTTCTTTATGGCTGTCTACCAGGTGCTCACAAGAAAAACAATGTAAAGCAGCACAATGATATTGGATGGTAAATCGTTTAAATTAAAGGTGTTTAAGTTCTCAGATAACAGTTTATCATTTAAAGGTGCAAATAATAAGTCAATATTGAAAATAAATAGGCTAAAATATTTAAAAGTCCAAAATCAAGCAGAAAAGAGGAAAAAAGGAGTAAGTCTTAGATGGAACAAATCAAAATGACTGGCAAGATGATAGGTTTTTTTCCTTCCATATAATTAATTACACGTACGTGATTTTAAAACACCAAATATAACAACAGAATAATCCAATAAAAAGCATGTTCAACTATATAATCTTTGTAAGAAGCTAATGTTAAAGAGTTGATGGGTGCAGCACACCAACATGGCACAAGTATACATATGTAACAAACCTGCATGTTATGCACATGTACTCTAGAACTTAAAGTATAATAATAAAAAAATTAAAACAAAACAAAACAAAAAGATATTTTGAAGGATTAAAAAAAGATACATTATGCAAACACTATTTCAAATAAAGCATGTTGCCAGGTGTGGTGGCTAACGCCTGGAATTACAGCACTTTGGGAGGCGGAGGCAGGTGGATCATGAGGTCAGGAGTTCAAGACCAGTCTCGCCAACATGATGAGACCCCCGTCTTTACTAAAAACACAAGAAATTAGCTGGGCATGGTGGCACATGCCTGTAATCCCAGCTACTTGGGAGACTGAGGCAGGAGAATTACTGAACCCAGGAGGCAGAGGTTGCAGTGAGCCAAGATTTTGCCATTGCACTCCAGCGTGGTGACAAGAGAAAGACTCTGTCTCAAAAACATTTTTTTAAAAAAAGCATGTTTAGCTCTATTAATGTTTGCAAAGCACACTGCGGAAAAAGTGTTAACAAATAAGAACAATACATAATGATAAAGAGATCAATTCACAAAGATTTATAACAATTCTAAGTGTTATATTAAAAAAGTGCAACAATTTGAATTGAACGAAACTTAACACGCGCAACTAAAACAGTACTTAAACACAAATTTACTTTATTAAATGCTTACATTAGAAGAAAAATAAAGGTCTAAAATTAATTATCTAGCTTCTATCTTAGGAAAACACATGAAGAGGAGACACTAAACCCTAACAACAGGAGAATAAAAATATAGGAGTAAAAATCAGTGGAACTGAAAATGAAAATAAAAATCAATAAAAGTAAAAGCTGGTTCTTTGACAAGATCAATAAAATTATTAAACTTCTAGTCATACTGAACAAGGAAACATAGAGAAAACACATATGGCCAAAACAGGAATGTAAAAGAGAATACCACTAAATATTCTACGGAGAATAAAAGTAAAATGAATATTTATTGCAAACAATATTATAGTCATAAATTCAATAATTTAAGTGAAATGGACACATTTCTTGAAAGACCCCAAAGATACCAAAGCTTACTCAAATAAAATAGCTAACCTGAATAGTTCTGTAATTATTAATTATTAAAGAATTTGTATTCATAGTCAAAATATATATATATATATTCAAGCAAAACACGTTAACCAGGTATCTTCACAGGTAAATGCTCTGAAACATTAAAGGAAAAGGTAATACAAATTCTACACAAACTCCTCTAGAAAAAGTAGAGAACGCCAGGTGCGGTGGCTCATGCCTGTAATACCAGCGCTTTGGGAGGCCGAGGCGAGCAGATCCCCTGAGGTCAGGAGTTTGAGACCAACTTGGCCAACATGGTGAAACCCGTCTCTACTAAAACCACAAATATTAGTCGGCCGGGGGCATAGTGTTGGGCGCCTGTAATCCTAGCTACTCAGGAGGCTGAGGCAGGAGAATCAGTGGAACCTGGGAGGCAGAGGCTGCGGTGAGCCCAGGTTGCGCCACTGCAGTCCAGCCTGGGAGACAGTGTGTGTGTGTGTGTGTGTGTGTGTGTGTGTGTGTGTGTATCTCTTAAATAGATGATAGATAGATAGATACATAGATAGATACATAGACAGATAAGATAGACAGCTGAACAGGATGTACTATGTAAAATGAGTTACTCTAAATAGGTCTTTAGTAATGTGGTTTTAAGGTGTGGGAGGAGAGAAATTAGTCTATCGTCCTGTGATAAGGCCTCTGTCTTTTAGTGAGCCTATTCCTCATTACTGTGAATATTTACATGTGTTTTGCGGTTTTTCTCTCCTTCTATAGGTAGAATAGGATAGCTAGACTGAGCTGGAGTTTCATATTTGTTTTGACTCATATGGAAAGCTAGAGGCTAGAGTTAGATCTGTCCTTTCTCCTAGAGAAAGTTTGACTCTGATAAGATTCAGCAGGTTAGACTCAAGTTAACTAGTTCCTCCTGAGGGCACACCTGTTTAAGAAGAACAGCGTGCTCTGGCATAATTAAAAATGATTCCTTTCCCCACTCCCTGCTGGGAGCACTAGGGCGTTTTCCCCTCATGTCTAATGTGAGGACTCAGTCAAGTTTCTTGAGGTAAAACTGATGAAAGCCCCCCAGCCCCCATGACTGAGTCCTTCTGCAGTTTTTAACTCTCAATGGTCACACTGAGCCTAGAGCAATTCGTCAAATACAGTTCCAGTTTCCTTACCCTGGCACTGGTTCCATGGAGGTTTCTGTACAGGTAGGTTGTAATTTTATGCATCTGCCTGTCTGTCACTTCAATTCTGGGAACAGTGTTTTGCCCTGTGATGTCACTTCTTTTCAAATCTAAAAAGAGTTTTTTTTTTTTCAGTTTGTTTAGCTCCTTACTTGTTAGAACAGAGTGGAGATTTCCAAGCTCCTTACCTGCAGAACAGGAAAAATGCTCTGTCATGTACTTTTTATATTTCTGTCTCTAAAGATGAAATATTTCATTTGGAGGGTTCCGTTTGTGTGTGTGTGTGTTTTAAAGAAATCAATCTAAATATTCAGGAGCATCCCTAAGGCATATCATTGTTTCTTCCAATGATAGATGAATGAGATATTTGAGGAACTTAGGAGAATGTTACTCACCTAATGATGTTTGCTGCATTTTATGTTTGAGAATGTGCTTTAGGCTATTATGAATATCAATACTGCTTCCCATGTTACTGAGATTAATAGTTATCTTTTCCACAAATATTAGTCGGCCGGGGGCATAGTGTTGGGCGCCTGTAATCCTAGCTACTCAGGAGGCTGAGGCAGGAGAATCACTTGAACCTGGGAGGCAGAGGTTGCGGTGAGCCCAGGTTGCGCCACTGCAGTCCAGCCTGGGAGACAGAGTGAAATTTTGTCTAAAAAAAAAAAAAAAAAAAAGGAACAACTTGTGCGGTGGCTCATCCCTGTAATCCCAGCCCTTTGAGAGGCCGAGGCAGGTGGATCATCTGAGGCCAGGAGTTCGAGAACAGCCTGGTCAACATGGCGAAACCCCATCTCTACTAAAAATACAAAAATTAGCTCGGCATGTTGGTGCATCTGTAGTCCTAGCTACGAGGGAGGCTGAGACAGGAGAATCGCTTGACCCTGGGAAGCAAGAGTTGCAGTGAGCCGAGATCGCACCACTGCACTCCAACCTGGGCAACAGAGCGAGATTCTGTCTCAAAAAAATAAAAAATAAAAAAATAAAAAAAAAAAAGAAAGAAAAAAGAAGAGAAAACAATAGGGAAGTGAGTACTTTCTAATCATTTTATAAGGCTAGCCTTACGTTGATATCAAAACAGAAAGTGACACTACAAGAAAAGAAAACCATAAAATAATACTCCCCATAAACAGAGAGGCAAAACTGCCACCCAAATTGCAGTAAATTTAATCTGGCAGTATATATGTATATAAACATATATAATGAACAGTGGAACTTATCCTAGAAATATGAGTCTTCTTCAATATTTGGCAATCAATGTAATTCACCATATTAATAAACTAAAGAAGAAAAATAATCTGATATTGTCAGAAAATTCACAGAAAAATACTTATTATAATTTCATTATTAAAATAGTTATACAAAACTAGGATTAGAAACACTTTCAAACTTATAAAGAGAAACCAAAGAAAGCCTATAGCTAAAAACATAAGGTGGAAAATATAGTTTTCTACACTATCTATTCTTACCTCTTCTCTTGAATATCACACTAGAGGTCCTACCCAGTGAAAAAAAGACGATAGAAATAGAAGACATACATATTGCAAAGCGAGATGTAAACCTGGATCTCTTCAGAGATGACATTATTGTCCATCTACAAATTCTAAAGAATCTACCTTAGAAGCTACTAAAGCTAATAATGGAATTTAACAAGGTCGTAGGTTGCACAAAGTCAGTTGTTTTTCATGGCTAGCAGTGAAAAATTGGAAATTGAAATGTAGAAACACAACTTTTATAGTAGTATAAAGAATTAGAAAATACTCAGCGATCCAGCAATATGTGTGCATGATCTTTATGCTGGAAACGATAAGATACTGATGAAAGAAATAACATCTCAATAAATTGAGAAATATACTATGTTAACAGATCTAAACACAAAATATCTTAATATTGCCCAATGTCCCTTAATTAATATATAGAATCAATATCATCTCAATCAAAATATTAAGGTTTTCATACAAATTGCCGTGCTAGATCTAAACTTTATAAAAACATTCAAAGCAACTAGAAAAGTAAAAACTCTTGAAAAAGAACAAATTTAAAAGACTCACATTATTTGAATTCATAATTTATTATAGAGGTACAAGGTTTAAGACATTGTGTTATTAGTGAAAATTTGAAAAAGTATATCCACGAAACAGAATAGTGTATTAGAACTACACCCACACTTACATGGTCCATTTATTTTGGAAAGGTGCAAAGGCCAGTCAAGGGAAAAGCAATCTTCTCAACAATTGCTGTAACAATTGTACAACCATATGCACTCAAAAGACCCTAATCCAAGAAATTTCCCTACCAAAAAAACAAAACAAAACAAACAAAAAAACAGGTCTCCAAATCAATCATGGACTTCGTTGTAAACCCGAAAGTGTAAAACTTCTGGAAGATAACACAGGGTTACATATTTTTGTTTTGGGTAGAAGATTTCTTCATTATGTCATAAAATTCATGATCCATTACATGTATTAGATTATACTTTATCAAAATGTAAAACTTCCACTGTTTGAAGGAAATGTAAGGATAATGAAAGGGAAGCAAGATTAGCCACAGACTGAGAAAATTATTTGCAATAATTTTATAATACATATATATGATAAAGACGTTTATTGAGAATATATAAACATAAGCCTTGAATACATTACAAAGTTCCCAAAAACCAATAATAAGAAAACAAGACACTTAAGTAAAAACTGGGAAAAGGATTTGAACAGACAGTTTACTGAGAAATCATATACATTAGAGTAAATATGTAGGGGAAAAACTGAATGTAACAGTGATTAGGGAAATGTAAATTAAACCACCACAGACAGCACTACACATGTACTAGCCTGGCTAAAACAGCCAAATGACCATACAAGATGTTGAGGATGCAGAGCAACTCACATTCTAAAATGTTGCTGGTAGGAATATGAAAATGGCATACCCTATTGAAAAACACTTTGACATTTTCCTCTAAAGTTAAACATAGATGTACCATAATGGCTAGTAATCCCACTTCTAAGTGTTTATTTAAAAGATATGAAAATTTAAATATTCATGCAAAATTTTTACAAAAATTCATGCAATATTTTTATAGGTCTTGTTCACAGCTGTCAAAATTAGAAAACCACCAAGAATTGCAGATACAAAAGATTTAGATCATTTTTTTAACTACTCATGAAAAAATAACGTTACCTAATTCTAGAGCAATCAGACAGGTCACGGAAAGTTTTAAAGAGTGTATATAAAACAGATTAAAACCACAACATTAAAATTACAATGTTGAAATTAGTGGGAGCTAAACATTGAGCACACATGGACATAAATATGAGAACAACTGATACTGTAGACTGCTAGAGGAGTGAAGGAGGGGCATGAGGGCTGAAAACCTAACTACCTATCAGGTACTATGTGCACTGCCTGGGTGACAGGATCTGTGCCCCAAACCTCAGTATCATGCAATATTCTTATGTAACAAACCTGCACATGTACCCATAGTATCTAAAACAGTTGAAATTTAAAACTAAATTAATAAATAACAAAACTACAAGATTGAAATTAACAACAAAATACCAATAACACCTACACATTTAGATGGTAAAAATATCCTTATAAATAATTCATGAGTTAGGGAAGAAATTACAATAGAAAATGGAGTATGAATTTAAAAATGGTATATAAAAATATATATTCCATATGTATATATATTTTTGTGCAAGACGCTTTTCCTGGACATTGCCTGCTGTCTTTTATACATTCTTCAAGAAAGGATTGCCTCAAATTGTTCCTCAGAAACTACAGGGGATTAGTTACATGACCTTATGTGGATACCAACATCTGAGGATGCTCAAATTCTTTACATAAAGTGGTGTAGTATTTACATATAAGTCATGCACATTTTCCCATATACTTTAAATCATATCTAGTTTACTTATAATGCCTAAACACAATGAAAGTGTTATATAAGTACAGTATAACTGTATTATTATTTATTATAATTATATTACATTATAATTATTATAATATTGTATTATACTATTTTGTATTATTCTGAATTTGTATTATTTTTATTGTTTCTTTCTGAAGTTTTTCAATCAGTAGTTGGTTGAATCCATAGTTGTGAAACCCATGGATACAAAGGGCATACTGTACTTCAGAAACCACAGGAAAATTAATAATTGACATAGCCACTAAATTGATAATTGCATGAGCTCTCTCATATTCATTTTCTATATCCAGTTTAGTAGATATCTGTTCCTTGATAATTAGAATAGAGGTTTTGAAAATATAGATCTGAATATATATATTTACACACACACTCATGCACACCATATCTACATATATACATACATATAGATGTCATTAGCTGGTTATTATTAATATATTATACAACTCATAAATTTGTTGTAAATTATTAGAGTTTGAAATTATCATTGCAATCCAATTTTTTAAAACATTATTATTATTCTGGATTCCTCATTACCATTTGCAGTCAATCACTATTTCCACTTCCAGGCAACCACTGATTTACATTCTGCCTCTATGAATTTGTCTTTTCTGAATATTTCATACACAGGATTCTTACAATACGTGGTATTTTGCTTACCACTTAGCCTCATTTGTTTAGATCAATGTTTTTGATACTCATTAATGTAAAATGTAATAACAAGTGTTGGCAAGGATGTAGAGAAACAGGTACCTTCATACATTCCTGGTGGGAATGTAAAATGGTGAAGCTACTTTGCATAAACAAATTTTGACATTTCTGAAACCTTAAATACATAAAATTCCCATATGAACCAGCAATTTTACTCCTATGTATCTACTGAAAAGAGATGAAAACATATGTCCACACAAAAGACTTTTACTTTAATATTCATAACAGCATTATTCATAATAGCCAAAGAGTGGAAACAATCCAGATGTCCCTCAGCTGGTGAGTGGATAAACAAAATGTGGTATGTCATAAAAATTGTAACACGATTATACTACTCAGCAATAACATCGATATATATTTCAAAGCTGCTACTGCTATCAGATTCTTAAACTTGACAGACTGTTGCATTTTTTTACTTCATTGATGCTTACTCTGTAATGACAGGCATTCATTTCTATAAATAACATACTTTTTAATTTTACAGCTCCATGAGTCTATTTAAAATGATTTTTAAATTAAAAATGGGAAACTATAAGTTTAAATTTATCATGTATTTTTGCAGTAAGAAATCATGTACTGGAGAAGCATTTAGGCACCTACGTGAAAGTAAAATCCAAAGCTTGAAACTTTTCTCATTTGAGAGCTATCATAATAGAAATTATAGTCGGTAGAAAAGTTTACTGCTCTTTGTTGTGTACATCGTGATTCAAATTAACTGCTGTTTTTTAGAGGAAAGCTTCTTATACCTAGCTACACATCACAATCTTCTGAGGTATTTGTATAAAGTGTAATTTCCTGGCCTTGCATCCCCAGAGATTCTGATGAGTGAGTCAGGCATGGATTTCAGCAAACTGTGATGTTAATAATCACCACAGATGATTCTAATTTAGTCAGCCTGTGGCATGTGAGAGTCACTGTTCTAAATGAAAAAACATCAGATATTTGCTTCCAGTGAGGACTAACATCATGCAGAATTCCAACCACAAGACTCAGTAAAATGCTGTTTAAAATATTTTAGATAGAGTATGAAGTAAAGCTGATTACCTCCAAAGACTTGCTAATTATTTTTAAGCATTATATACAGCATATACTGGTAGAAGAAAAAGAACTGCATAGCAATTCAGGTTTATGAATTTTCTGCACAATAAGAGCTAATTATAGTCTTCCTGTTTCTGAAAGAAACACATTTGCAGACAAAGTTTCATTTTGAAAAAGGGTTCTCTAATCAATGCAATCAGTCAAGTCAACAGATATTAATTGAATGCCTTCTTTACACATGCTATGGTGGAAAGTGATCAGAATAATATATTTTTCTCCATTTTTAGAAAGTTTATAATCTCTTTCTATCTCTACAGCATATAGCCAAATAAATGTAGTAATTAATGCAATTTAAGTTCAGCTATTATTTTAAATAATGAACATTGAGTACTTAGTATAACTTAGTGATCAATGGTACCTCAACACTACATGTGTTATAAGTTTAATTTCAAGAAATAGGAAGTTGAAAAAAGTTTTATTGTCATTATATAGACAAACAAAACAAAGATCCCCAGGCAGTAAATGATGGAGGAAGGTAGGACAGTATTTTCTTTAGCTTCAAGCTTGAAAGAGCTCTTCTATATAAAGGGATATTTCAAAGTTCAAAGAAAATAAACATTAGACTGAATTCATCTTCCTTTGAAGAGGCGGGAAATAATGGGGAAAAAGAAAGGCTTCCTAAAGCCAGAGCAGATGTACTTGAAATTTGCACAACTGGAAACAGTAGAGGGCATTCAAGCAAAAGAGAATGATATGAGTAAAGATGCCAAGATAAGAACACGTTGGAGGTGTTTGAGTAACATAGATGTGTTGGTTGACAAGAGTGCTTAGAATAGGTTTCGGAGAGAAGGAAATCAAGTGTCTGCAAGGGCTTACTTCAACCTTGAATGCTGGGATAAGGAATTTGAAATTCATCTTGTGTGAATCTGGAAGCCATTTTTATTTTAACTTGGAGAACAATATGATAGAATTAACAAGTAATTACTGAACTACTATTACATGCGAGGCTCCATGATAGGTACTGGGAGCATGATGATGCAAAGATAGACAGACACAGTCATTTTTCTCATGGACTTGGGATTTTACCTGTGGTAGGATTCCAAGTGTGTTTGGATGCCATTGAGGAGCTTTATTAAGAGGCCAGAATAGTTTTAATTCTCATGTGAATAAGATCTTTTTTCTTATCTGTGGACCTTGCCACTATTCTATGAAGTTGTTGGGTTAGGAAACAAAAGAATAACTAAACAAGCAAGATTGTTATGAATTATAATTATCACGAAGGAAACAAACAGGGTGAAGAGATGTGGTGTCCATAGAGAGCATCTGGGGAAATGGAAAGCTGTGCAAGGCCATAATGAAGGAAAGCCATTTAAAAGTTGACAATACCATACAACTGGAGCTTAATGAAGGAGAGGAGAAGTGATTCAAAAATGAATGTAAAAGAATCAGCAAGGGCCAGTTCATGTTAGGCTTATGGCCACTGTAGGATTCCAGGTGTGTTTGTATACCATTGAAGAGTTTTAAGCAAGGGGCAGACAAGATTTCAGTTCTCATGGCAGTAAGATCCCTTAGATTCTCTGTAGAGAATGGCTCAAATTGTGGCAAGAGTAGAAGAAATGAATTAAGTCCATTTCAGGCTCAGCATGATAGTGATCTAGTTCAGGCTGATATTTTTTTCAAGGTAGTATTAGTATACTTCAAGTGGTGATTACATATTGATCTTCTGTCTGACATTTTTTAATAGGCATAAGCTCTTTACCAAGGCATACTCTTTTCACAGGACCTTCATGCTAATTAAGGGTAGCCCGGGTTTAAATGCCATCCCGTATGAACTCTACCTAGCATGAGGATCAAAGGCAACAAAGCAGCTGCTCACAACAGCAGCATTTCCAGTAATTTATGAGAGCCTTAATTTATGGAATTTTATTTTAAACATTGCATTGTGTGTGGAGACTGTAAAGTCTGTTTGCAGTATCCCAGTGGAAACATATAGTCACTGAGGTTTGAAATATCGTAATCTCAAAGAGTCATAAAATGCCGATAGCACAGGGACATCATGAAACAACACAGAGGAGAGTTTCTGATATAGTGAAAGTCATAGTACTGACTTCAACAGAAAGTTTGAAAAAGAACAGCAATTTTATGTTCTAGTTGCTAGAACACCTAGCTTGATGAGAAATCTGAGGTAATGTGGTCACAATTAAAATATAGATAATATTTGCCAGAAGAAAGTATACATTTCAAAGAGTTTAATTTTGTTATGTAGATTATAACTTGGGAAAACTAAACCATGTTTTATATTGAAGTCAGTAAACAGGCATTTTGTATTAATGCACTGCTTTTGAGAGAAGGTAGGGTATAGTAAAAGTACTGACATTCTTCCATTAATTTATTTTTAATCATAACTACATCAGGATGATATTTAACTGGAAGCAAATGAAATTCTGCAGCTGAAGGTAAAATCACGTAGGATAGCATTGTGTGGGTCCAGAACTCTCCAATTTATAAACTCTTTAAGATTGTGTCTCCCTCTTTAAACACAGGAATATACAAGTAAATACATGAAAACATTGTTGAGAGGATTAATTAAGTTAATGTGTTTATGGCATCTGAAAAGTATCTAGTAAATACGTTCAAGTCTCTATAGATATTATTATTTATTACAGTTATAGTGTTCATTATATAGTTAATTATTGACTTTCTAATATTTATTGGCTCAGAGAAAGATTATCTATCAATCTTCATTGGCAGGTAATATTTTATCATGACTGACTAAGAGGTTTCCACACCTGCATCAAAATTAGGAACATTTAGGGAGATAAACACACTGGTGCCTGGTCACATTCCAGATCATATGAAATAGAATCCTAAGGGCCTGCATTTTTAAAGAGATCCCCAGTTAATTCTAAGGTAGTGAGGCTTGAAAATCATTAATCTAACCTACATTGTTCTTACTTTCGATTAAACCCATTTCCCCCACAGTTCTGTCATTAGTGAATGTAGCGAATAGCTAATCCACTTTTGTCAAATACCTTTACACATGCATAAAGTCCACTAGAGTGGATTTTAATAGTCTTTCAATTGCCCATCTATGACTAATTCAGTTCACTGTAAAATCCAAGACCAGCAAGAAAATGATGAGATAATTTTGCAAATGTTTTCATTTGACAAATGAGGACAGTGAGGCTGAGAGAAACGAGATGACTTGACTATGGCCTCTGGTGAGGTGGTGACATTCTTGTAAACTTGAGAATACATGCTCCTGTCTTCACTGTCCAGTGTTCTTTGCTGCATAACTTGAATTTGTTTATCATTTTCTAAGTCTTCTTTACTCTAGTCCTTTTCAAAATTCAGCATCTGTGCCAAGCTTTAAATGAATAGTACGCTTAGAGAATTACCATGCAGTTTCTCTAATCCTTGCAGTATATTTCCTTTTTTATCATTCTTGCTGATTCAGACTACAATCTGGAGTGATCACCAGATTTTTCTTTGCTAGGTTAGCATTTTTAACATTCAGTCCTCATTGTGGCTGTAGTATATAGTTTCTCCTTCTTTCCACTTTAAATAATATTGTATTTCACATTTTATCTTACTATTTTTACACATTTCTTTATACTTGTGACCTCAAACTAAATGTTATTTGACAAATAATCAATAATTTTTATATTTCTTATTACAAAAATAAAAGTCTATTTATATTTTCTGATGTCCAATTTTATGCATTCAAATCACCTGAAATGTATGAAGTTTTCACTTTTTATTCAAATCGCTGGTGTCTTTATAAATGGATTTTAATAAAAATCTTTACCCATCACGGACTCTGACATACACAAGAGATTTAACTTCTTTTATAATTTAAATTCCCTGTATTTCTTTATTCAAATTAATTTCATATTGTTTCTCACCATATTTTTATAATTTTGGTAATGCTATATAAGCTCTGTCTAGTGATCAAAATAGTACCTAAAAATCCTATGTTTATTAAATCAAAGACACCATAAGCTACCTTATCCTGGCAGACCTAGTTCTGCATCTATTTCAATGAAATTAATTAAAATACTCATAACTTTTTTATTGAAATGTTTCCAAAACTTATATTTAAGCCAAAGGAGCCTAGCATGTTAATATAATAAAATTGAATTTGAGGGCTAACATATATTTGAGGTGAAATAAAAGACTATTAAATAAATGACAAACAATGTTTTAAAATGTCATTTAGTTTTTTGTTTGTCTGTTTTGCTATTTCTGCTTTTCAGACCACACACTGTTTGACGCTGTTATTCAGAAAAGTGAATGTCAGGCTGAATAACAAACTCAACTACAAATCTCCAGTTTAGGCTGTGTCCTAAAGTTTGATATAAAAATCTCTTCAGCATGCATTAAGAAGTGACTTTATCAATATTGAGAGAAAATAGATTTTGCTAATTAAAGGAGCAAGCACAAGTAAATATACGAGTGTGTTAAAGAAATAGCATTAACATAAAAATCATTCTGACTCTGAAAGAAGAAAAATTGTATGAATTTTATATTTGTAACTGTTTGTTATATGATAAAGTATAGAATATACTCTGAAAAATATATTCCATATACTTTTAAATCCCATCCTTAGCTTCTGTTTTCAACTTTTTCTAATTATAAGAATTCTTTGTATGTTCTGAAAACAACCTCTTTCTAGGATATTGATATTGCACATATTTATTTCATCCTATGGATTGTCTTTTAATTCTTTTAATGATATCTTTTGATGAACTGAAGTTGTTTGTCTTAATATAGTCAAATATATCCAGGAGTAACACTGTTTGTGTCCTCTCTTATAAACCAACCTTTGCCTCCTTCTGGGTTATGAAGATACGTGCTTATGTTTTCTTCTAAAAGTTTTATTGTTTTTCCTCTAATATTGACATGTCCTCTCCATTTGGACTTAATTTACACAATATTGTGAAGTGGGAGTCAGGGTCCAGTTTCCATATATAGTTACCCAATTGACAGCAAATATTTACTGGAAAAACCTTCCATTCTTCACTGCACTGCATGATAACCTTCGTCATAAATTCAGATAATATACATGAATGGATTGTTTCTGCGCTTTCTACTCTGTTTCATGTACCTCTTTGCCTCCCCTTGCACTGATGCCACACTGGCTTAATTAGTTTTGTGGTTTGTAATGGGCCTTGATATTTGGTGGTTTAAGTCTTCCAGCTTTGTTTTTTTCTTCAAGATTAACTTGTCTATTCTTGGACCTTTGTATTTTCATATAAATTATAGTATAAGTTCACCATTTATCACAAAAATATCTGCTATAATTTTTTAATGCAACTGTGTTGATTCAAGAGATTATTTTGGTTATGATTTACATACTTAATATTAAGTCTTCCAACCCACAAATACAGCATCTCTCTCCAATTATTTATTTAGCTGCCAGCCCCATCAGGTAGGAAGATTTCTGTACTGCAGATAGCTGTCTTACTCAAGGGGATGGTACCTTTGCAAGGTAGGCACACAGCTAATATATGATGAATGAAAGAATGTAAGGACCTAGACATATCAATCAACTCTGGGATCACATCAGTTCCCCATGGCATCAGTCAAGGCTGTCGCAGCACCTACATTAAAGCTCTGCTTCCTCTTCTATGTAATTTTGTTTCCTTCCCTCTTCCCCTTTCTTTTGTATGTTGTTGTGAGACATTATGTTGTATGGACTTTGGCAGATACTTTGTGATTGTAAAGAAGAAACAGAGAGGAAGCGAAGGGGCAGGGGAGGGAGACACAGAGAGACAGAGAGGGAGGGGGATCTGCATAGAAGCCTGCACGAAGTCCTAACACACTGAGCTATGGCATTGTCCAAAACTGAGGACATCTATTTCTAGAAGGGTTGGTAGGTAAGGTTCACTAATAAACCATTTAAATCACTTTAGCCATTTCTTTTACTTGCAATGAAAAACTGTCTAATGGAAATGACTTCTGAATGAGTTCAATTTTCAACTTGTATGTTTGGATAGCAACAGAAAAACTTCCAGAATTCTTACTGAAATCTAGACTCATGCTGTATATCATATTTTCTGTTCCTCCAATTGAGTTTGCTTTTAAATAAAATTGGAACAGAGTGACTTTTAAAAAATTGAATTAGTGATTATGATTTTGTATCTAAGATTGTTCAGCTCTTATTTTTGTATAATTTTAATAAATCAATTAGCAGAGGTTTTCTAAGCAAATATTACCACATTTATTGCTTTATTTTCAATATAAAAAGTACTTGCGATCAAAATTCAGATATAAATTTAATGGAGCATATTCCTCCCTTTTAACTAGAACAGGCAGCAAAACATTTGCCCAGGTTTGAGGAAGCATGAGCATAAAAATTCAATTTTTGCTTGTTTCATTTTATTACTCTGCAATCAGTGCAAATAATATCCATGAAGTCAAGATTTCAATTAAGAGGAGACTCTCTTTTGCTTTCTTGGTGCTTTATGGAAGCAAACCCTAAATCAGTGGCTTCTGCAGAGTAGGGCATCTTTCAGGTTAAAATATTACAGCACTTGGTCATCATGTATTTTTACAATTTTAGATTTGTTAATAGGGAGGGGAATGGG
This sequence comes from Piliocolobus tephrosceles, assembly GCF_002776525.5. Classification (NCBI taxonomy): domain Eukaryota; kingdom Metazoa; phylum Chordata; class Mammalia; order Primates; family Cercopithecidae; genus Piliocolobus; species Piliocolobus tephrosceles. The sequence continues at coordinate 1,733,849 of NC_045438.1, forward strand.
AAGGAGGCAAGACCTCGGTATTCGGGGATCTACTGTTTTACTGTATACAAATTTGTTTTCTGCATCTTACAGGAATACTTCTGCATTTTATTTTTATCATATCATCACTGGGCTACTCAATGTTTACTGACCTTAATGTCCTAGAATCTGCCCAACATGGTTAGTATTTCTTTCTGTTAGAGATGGGGAGATAAGGAGAATAAAAAGTTGCATCTGTCTCCTAAATACGAGTTAGTCTCAAATGTAAATAATTTTGCAAGCATTAGGTCCTTCTGGTCTTTCCTTTGCTATTACTCTTTGCATGTAAGCTATTCTTTTAAATTTCAGAGGACTTTAAAGGGCCAGGGCTGAGAAAGCTGTCTAGTGTTGCTTGTTTTTAGTATGCTTAGTTTTCTTCTACTATGGAATTAAAATAATATGGTCTATTATTTTTCTACATTTACTTCATTCACATTTTCTTTATTTTAGTGCAAGCACCTTAAGGTGATGAAATTAAAACAATTCAAGAATGTGTCATATTCACTTATTTTAATTAAATGATATTTCAAGAAGATAGCTAGGTATAATTGGAAGTCTTCCATCACATTCTTTGTATAAATGTGTGTGCCAGTTGTATAACTTGTATTACTAAGTGCCATTCATTTCCTTCATTATCTTTCAGAAGAAATGTTAGAACGTGTAAGGAGAAAGAAAAGATCCCAAGGAGATTATGTCAGACAAATTAACATGCAACCAAATGAGAAACACAGGTTGAAGGGTAGACTTTTTATGAAAGTGCTTCAGAATCTAAAATTTTGAAGAGGCTGGGAGCGGTGGTTCACACTTAGAATCCCAGCACTTTGGGAGGCCATGGTGGAAGGATCACTTGAGTCCAGGAGTTTGAGACCAGTCTGGGTAACATGGTGTAACCCTGTCTTTACAAAAATTACAGAAAATGAGCCTAGTATGGTCGCATGCACCTGTGGTCCCAGCTACTCGAGAAGCTGAGGTGAGGGGATCGCTTGAACCAGGTAGCTGAGGTTGCAGTGAGTCAAGATTGTACTACTGCACTGTAGCCTGGGTGATAGAGAAAGATCCTGTCTCAAAAAAAATTTTTTTTGAAGACAAACATAAGAGCTTTGTAACATATTTGAGGACTTATTCATTTGATTATTTTTCAAAATAACATTTATCAGGCACTTATTA